>NC_089516.1:89223318-89523318 GCF_036850995.1 Saccopteryx leptura | reverse complement strand
TCTCTACAATCTTTCTTCAGAAGACTCTAAAGAAAGACCAGGCAATCTCAGGGGGAGGTTTAGCAACTGACAGGTGAAGACAGAACTCAGGGAGCCTTAGACCTTTTACAGATCTTCAAACAGCTCTCAGATGAAGAAAGCCAACTCTTCTACTCATATTGTTACCTCACACACATACCCAGGTCCAGCAGATACAAACATAAACAGTAAATATGGTAGTAGCTCCAAACAGATAGCCCAAGGCTAGTTACACACAATGTTTGATATCAGCCTGTACCTGAACCCTGCCCTGGTGGATTAATAACCAACACAAATGGTGGTGGGCTTCAGACCATACCAAGGCTTTGCCTAACTAGCCACACAAGGCCCACACCCAAAAAGGGGGATTTTGGCAGGCAACAGAACCTGTTGGAAATAACTCTGCCTTGGGGGGAAACCCCTGCACAGCAATTCATGTATTGTGTTTGAGGTTTACCATTACATTCTGCCAGACTGAAAAGTAAACTCAACCCATGAAAGAGCCAATAGCATTAAAGAATAAACTACAACAGAAGGCTGAACATAACCTGCAAGAAACATTTCTTGAGCACTGAGCTCAAGTGATCTGAAAGATTGCACCATTGAGCCTGAGTAGGCAGTGGTATAGTGGATAGATTGTGGGACTGGGACACAGAGGACCCAGGTTGGAAACCCTGAGGTCATTGACTTGAGCGCAAGGTTGCTGACTTGAACATCGGATAATACACATGACCCCATGGTAGATGACTTGAGCCCAAAGGTAGCTGGCTTGAAGCCCAAGGTCACTGGCTTGGGCCCAAGGTCGCTGGCTTGAGCAAGGGGTTCTCAGTCTGCTGTAGCCCCCAACCCCACCCCTGGTCAAGGCACATATGAGAAAACAGTCAGTGAACAACTAAGGTGCTGCAACAAAGAATTGATGCTTCTCATCTCTCTTCTTGTCTGTTTGTCTCTATTTGTCACTCCTCTGTATCTCTTTCTCTCTGTCACAATAAAAGAAAATATTGCACCACTGAGACAAACAACACATCTACATAATGAATCCATCCTAGCTACAGCAATCAGAGAAGAAGAAATAAAAAGTATATATATTGGAAAGGAGGTAGTAAAACTATCTTTATTGGCAGATGACATGATACTGTACCTAAAAAATTCTAAAATCTCCACCAAAAAAACTACTAGATCTAACAAATAAATTTGGCAACATAGCAGGATAAAAATTAATATTCAGAAATTGGTGGCATTATTATTTTTTTTTTTACATAGACAGAGTAAGGGTCAAAGAGAGGATGGATAGGGACAGACAGACAGGAATGGAGAGAGATGAGAAGCATCAATCATGTTTTTTGTTGCAACACCTTACTTGTTCATTGATTGCTTTCTCATATGTGCCTTGACTGTGGGCCTTCAGCAGACCGAGTAACCCCTTGTTCAAACCACCAACCTTTGGTCCCAGATGGTGAGCTTTGCTCAAAGCAGATGAGCCTGCGCTCAAACTGGAGACCTCGGGGTCTCGAACCTGGGCCCTCCATATCTCAGTCTGACACTCTATCCACTGCGCCACCGCCTCGTCAGGCGGTGTCATTTTTATATACTACTAATAAACATTCAGTAAGATAAATTAAGAAAACAAACACATTTGTTATTGTAACAAAAAAATAGCCTGACCAGGTGGTGGTGCAGTGGATAGAGCATCGGACTGGGATGCAGAGGACCCAGGTTTGAGACTCTGAGGTCGTCAGATTGAATGTGGGCTCATCTCGTTTGAGAAAAGCTCACCAGCTTGGACCCAAGGTCACTGGCTCAAGCAAGGGTTTACTTGGTCTGCTGAAGGCCCACGGTCAAGGCACATATAAGAAAGCAATCAATGAATAACTAAGGTGTTGCAACAAAAAACTGATAATTGATGCTTCTCATCTATTCTTTCCTGTCTGTCTGTCCCTATCTGTCCCTCTCTCTGTCTCTGTAAAAAAAATAATAATAATAAATAAGGAATCTAAGAATAAATAAAATCATGGAAGTAAAAGACATGTACTTGAAAAATTACAAGATACTGAAGAAAGAAATTTATAAAGAAATGAATAAATGGAAACATATACCATTTTCATGAATAGGAAAAATTAACATCATTAAAATAGTCATACTACCCAAAGAAATCTATACATTCAACACAATTCCTATTAAAACACTAAAGATATTTCTGTCAGACAGAGAACATATATTCCAAAACTTTATATGGAGCCACAACAGACCCCAAATAACATCAGCAATCTTGAGAAAACAACAACAACAACAAGAACAACCAACAAACATATGTTGGAGGAACCACATTACCAGATATGAAACTATATTTCAAGGCTATGTTAATCAAAACAGCATAGTACTGGCATTAAAACAGTTATATAAATCAATGAAACAGAACAGAAGACACAAAAGTAAAACCATGCTTTTGCAACTCACTAATAATTGGCAAAGGAGGAAAGAATACACAATAGGGTAAAGGCAGTATCTTCAATACATAGTGTTGAAAAAATTAGACAGATCCATGCCAAAAAAAAATGCAACTAGACCACCAAATTACATAATACACAAGAATAAGCTCAGAACACACTAAAAGCTTAAGTGTGATTCTTGAAACCTTAACAATCCTAGAAGAAAACATAGACAATAAAATTTCATACACTTCTTGCAGCAATATGTCCCGCCCCATTATCTCTCCTTAAACAAGGAAAACAAAGAAAAAATAAACAAATGACACTATATGTAACTAAGAATTTTTTTGGACAGTAAAATAAACCATTAACAAAATGAAAAAGGAATGCAATGAATGGGAGTACATATTTGCCAATGATACATCTGATAAGGGGTTTATTTCCAAATTACATAAAGAATTTACACTACTCAACACCACGAAGACAAACCAATACCATCCCAATAAATTCAAATTTAAAAAAAAATAGGTAAAGGACTTGAATAGACAATTCTCCAAAAAGGACATACAGATGGCCAAAGGACATATGGAAAATGATCAACATGACTAATAAACAGAGGGATACAAATTAAACCTCATGCCTGTCAGAATGGCTGTCTTCATTAAACCAACAAACAAAAGGTGATAGTGAGCTTGTGGAGAAAAGGGAAACTTTGTGCACTGTTGTGAATGCTGACTGGTTCACACTGTAGAAAAGAGAATTCAGTTTCCCCCCAAAATGGACCTAGCCAGACCAGGCAGTGGCGCAGTGGATAGAGCTTTGGACTGGGACTTGGAGGACCCAGGTTCGAAACCTTGAGGTTGCCTACTTGAGTGCAGGGTCATTGGTTTGAACATGGGATCATAGACCTGACCCCATGGTCACTGGCTTGAGCCCAAAGGTCCCTGTCTTGAAACCCAAGGTCGCTGGCTTAAGCCCAAAGTCACTGGCTTGAGAAAAGGGTCACTTGCTTTGCTATAACCCCCCCCCCCCCCGTCAAGGCACATATGAGAAAGAAATCAATGAGTAACTAAGGTTCTGCAACGAAGAATTGATGCTTCTCATCTCTCTCCCTTCCAGCCTGTCTGTCCCTATCTGTCTCTCTCTCTGTGTCTCTCTCTGCCTCGGACACACACACACACACACACACACACACACACACACACTGAAACATGCATACACACACACACACAAAAAGGACCTGCATTTTGATCCAAAAGAAATATATACAATGAAACCCAAAACACTAATTCAAGAAGATATATGCACGCTTACGTTCATTGCATCATTATTTACAGTAGCCAAGATTTGGAAGCAGCCCAAGAGACTATCCGTTGATGAGTGTATAAAAAATCTGTGGAAATATGCAAACTGGAATACTACTCAACTGTAAAAGAATATTAGGAAATCTTACCCTTTTTGACAGCATGGATGAACCTCAAGATTATTTTGCTAAGTGAAATAAGCCAGTCAGAGAAAGACAAATACTGTATGATCTCACTTTTATGTAAAATGTAGTGAACAAAATAAATTCATGATCAAAATAGAAACAGAAGCAAGAATACAAGAGCAGATAGTTGTCAAAAGGAAGAGGGTCATGCAAAAGAATGAAACTCAACTACAGTTTGTCTCCTTGTACTAAAATTAATTCAAAATGGATCAAAGACCTAAATATAAGACCTGAAACAATAAAGTACATAAAAGAAAACATAGGTACTAAGCTCATGGATCTTGGTTATAAAGAGCACTTTATTAATTTGATTTCAAAGGCAAGGGAAGTGAAGGCAAAGATAAATGAATGGGACTAAGAAGCTTCTGCACAGCAAGAGAAACTGATGACAAAACAAACAGACAGCCAACTAAATGGGAAATGATATTTTCAAACAACAGCTCAGATAAGGGCCTAATATCCAAAATATACAAAGAACTCATAAAACTCAACAACAAACAAACAATCCAATAAAAAACGGGAAGAGGACATGAACAGACACTTCTCCCAGGAAGAAATACAAATGGCCAACAGATATATGAAAAGATGCTCATCCTCATTAGCTATTAGAGAAATGCAAATTAAAACTACAATGAGATATCACCTCACACCTGTTAGTTTGGCTATTATCAACAAGACAGGTAATAACAAGTGTTGGAGAGGCTGTGAAGAAAAAGGAACCCTCATTCACTGTTGGTGGGAATGTAAAGTAGTACAACCATTATGGAAGAAAGTATGGTGGTACCTCAAAAAACTAAAAATAGAACTACCATATGACCCAGCAATCCCTCTACTGGGTAAATACCCCCAAAACTCAAAAACATTGATACGTAAAGACACATGCAGCCCCATGTTCACTGCAGCATTGTTCACAGTGGCCACGACATGGAAACAACCAAAAAGCCCTTCAATAGATTATTAGATAAAGAAGATGTGGTGCATATATACTATGGAATACTACTCAGCCAGAAGAAATGATGACATCGGATCATTTACAACAAAATGGATGGATCTTGATAACATTATACTGAGTGAAATAAGTAAATCAGAAAAAATTAAGAACTATATGATTCCATACATAGGTGGGGCATAAAAATGAGATTCAGAGACATGCACAAGAATGTGGTGGTTACCGGGGTGGGGGGGAGGGGAGGGGCACAAGGAAAACCAGATAGAAGGTGACGGAAGACAATTTGACTTTGGGTGAGGGGTATGCAACATAATTAAATGTCAAAATAACCTGAAGATGTTTTTTCTGAACATATATACCCTGATTTATTAATGTCACCCCATTAAAATTAATAAAAAAAGGAAGTGGGGTTGAGAGACTAGATGAAAGAAGAAGGGATTAAACAAAAAATATATATATATTTATATATACATATTTATATTTATATATATCCATATATATTATAGATATAAATATATGAATATATAAAACTAATAGACACAATCAACAGTGTGGTTATAGCCAGAGGAATCAGGAGGTGGGGCATAGATAGGTGAAGTTGTGCAAAGGGGAAGAAATGGGTACAGAAAGAGACTTTGCTTGGAGCAATGTGCACACAATGCAGCGTGGAAATGACATTTTGTTAAGTTTTACACTTGAAAATATTTTGGTTTGTGAAACAATATCACCCCAATAAACTCAATTATAAATGAAAAATCTTGATCCCATCCCACATTAACAAAATTAGGATTGGGGATTAGAGCTTATTTGTTAACCAGTTCTCAAGCGATAGTTCTGTTCACTAAGTATGAGAACTACTTCACTAGATTTTTAAGACCTCACTTTTAAACAGCAAGGATAGTTCTCCAGGAAATACCATTTTACCACCACTCTGTTCCCAGAATGTTACCTCACTAATCTTATAATACAAGGTGCTTCTCAGAATGTGATATATTATGGCAGATGAAATTTCTTGGGAAGGTTGATACATTATGCAAGGATGATGCAAGGCTCTCTTTCTGATTTTAACTTAGAATACAAACATTTTAATATGCAGTTGCTTGGGATTCTATTAGAAGTAAATATTGTGGGAGGCTTGAGAAAACGAAGATGTGTTGTTTCATCTGTAGGACAGCCACGACCTGAATCATAATGAAAAATTTGTCACTCTTGAGATATATACCCTTAAGCAGAGCACAATTTCATAAATTCTTGAAATGACAGTGACAGATGCTTTTTTTATATCCTGGTATCAAATAATGTAAGAGAGTTACATATGAGCCAATGAAGGTAAGTCCATGATCTGTTCTGTTAAAGGATGAAGAAATAAGGAAGACTGTTGTGAATCCTGTATCTAAGTCAAGAAGAAAGTAAGATGATGAATAAGGAAACCATTTGCTTTTAGCTTTCAATCCACTAATTAATTGTGCATAAAATAGCTGTATTATATATAATATGCAAAATGTTCATTTGTGGAACCTCTATAGATCGAGGTGAGAGATTAAAATAAAAGCTCAAATATTTGGGTTTTTTTTTTTCCAAAAAAGAAGTCCCAAAATCTTGTTGAGGTTGTTACACTCTCAAAAATGTAATGAACACTATATTTTCAACTCTGAAATGATGACTCTGGGTCACTAATTAAAATTAGATGACAGTGTAACATACTTTACAAGAAAGAAAAAGAATGTATATCACATTTTTGGAAACTTTAAAATAAAATAAGTTAAATAAAGCTATGGAACACAGAGAATTTATTTCTGTGTACTTTTCTTTTGTTTTTTGGGTATAAAGTTCATAAAATCAGAGAAGAGAACAAACAGGGTTTAGCCATCCTCACTGTCACCAAGTCTTTACATTTTTGTTTCATTTGGTTACATTAATGTGTCCTAAAAAACTAACTGGTTTAACTCTTATTTATGCCTTAAGGAGTTAAACAATATATAAAAACATTTAACATTCTCTCCAAGTATTCAAGTTCCATGTAACTCCATCTGGAAATTGTCATAAAGAAAAATGAACAAGTTTGTAATCATTATCTTTCGATTTCTTTTATCACAAGTATACTTTTTTATTTTACACGATGCCATGTTTACAAATTTCAGCCTATAAATTGGGAGGTGAGCTGGGATTTATGCTGTGAAATGCACACAAAATATGTAACAATTCAAACATATTTCATTTTCTGTCATTATAATTTGCAGCATATACAGTGTCTATAAACTGGACACCAGTCTTTCATTCCAATGAATATATTTTTTACAAACCTAGGTAGATGATTAATATTTTGTAATATATGCATAATCTATATTCTCAAAGATCTTAAGTCAAATCATGTAAATGAGGTTGGCTACATATGTAAATTTATCATGGGTATTCAGTAATGGACAAAAATATAGATTTAAACATTCATGGAATGGAAAACTAGTGAGGAACTGGGAAAAGGCAGCAGTGAGTCCGAAGGAAGACAATGCCTATTCCACAGCTTCTCTCACAGGATGGCAATCAAATCTAGGTTATTTCATAGAATGAAGGATAGATATTGGGTATGGAGTAGATACTAAAACCATTCTTAAAATCTGATAAGGTTCAAAATATTTTGAATATTTTTAAGGAATACAAAGTCCACTGTCTTTAACATATTGTATACGAAAATTAGAAAGGGAATTGTTTAATGATCATTGCCAGATATTACCAATTTAGTTTAATCAGTAAGAAGACAGTTTGTCTGTTTAATCTTCAAATCAGAAGATAGCCTTTTCTTCTATTCATTCAGCAAGAAGTTTTAAGCACCTACAATGACTGACACTGGGCTAGGCACTGAAACACAGTTGTAAGGCCAGAGAAGTGAAGCTAAGAGTCATCTGAAAAATGTAACCTGGATGTTCAAAGGTTCATTCCACTTAGATACATGACTGCCATGCTCAGTTGAGCTTTTAGAGGATTAAGAGAGTATGAAAACACAGCTGAATTAAGGACATTAGACAGTTTCCGGAGTTAAGATCAGGTCATAGGAAACTGGTGAAAAAGGACACTAGTTCTGCCTAGAATTATGTACCTTGTGATGTGATTCATTTCCACTTTGAATATGTGTTGTTTAACTCTTTTTAAAATATTTTTGTGATAATCACACAACATGAGATCTACGTTCTTAAATTGTTAAGTGCACAATATAGTACTATTAACTACTAGCACAATTTTGTACAGCAGATCTGTAGAACAAATTCATCTTGTATAACTGAAACTTTATTCTTGTTGATCAAAAATATGGATATTTTCTGTTGTTTGCCTATTAATGAAATTACATATTCACATTGACTTGATATATAGTGTTGATCTCTTCAGTTTTATACATTACAGCAATAAGCACTCTCTAGAAGTGGCTACTTAAATGTGTAAACATTCACTAGTTGCAAACATCTGCCAGGCCAACCTAATTTCAATGACACCAGCACCACATAAAACCATTTTACTGGAGCTGCAGCAAGAACATTGAGAAAGTAAAGGTACTGGCTTTGAATACTGTAGAAACATGGTGAACTTAGTGGATGAAATCGGATATGGTGCGTGTAATTCTGATGGTCAGGGCTGGCAGGATCACATTGGATTCAGGCAAATGGTAGAGGAACTGCAGAGCCCGAAAGTGTTGGGCCATTCCCATTTAACAGTCTCACAAAGGCAGATGAGCAAACAGGCAGGGAGAAACTGCTTTTCATGGCAGCAGGCGAATGAACAACAGAAATGGCCCTTCACAGTTGCAGGCAGGCAATCTGCAATCTACCATCTGCCCTGAGAACAAGCACCCTTATCCTTACGTGGACTATATACACATAGCACTGCCATGTGCTCATGCACTAATCAGGCAAAATATAAGAGAACAAGCCTTACACAGCTGTTTTTCCAACAGTGGGGTTTCAGGCAGAAGGAGCTGGGCTCACAATGATGACCATGGGTGATGAACAAAGGGATCCAGAAACATGGTTTCCTTAAAAAATCTTGACAGTATATTATAATATAAACTTTTGACTTATCATCTATACCCTCAGGTGATTTTTTGTTTTTTATTGATGTTGTGGGTTGTTTTTTTGTTTGTTTGTTTTGTTTTGTTTTGTTTTGCACTGCTTTAAGAAGGTAATGGGAACACAGAAGCAGAGACTGGAATAATGTAGTCACAAGCCAAATAATGCTGACAGCCACCAGGAGCTGAAAGAAGCAAGGGACAGATTCTCCTTTAGAATCTGCAGAGGGAGCGTGGTATTGCCCATACCTTAATTTTAGCCCAGTGATACAGAGTTCAAACTTCTGGTCTTCAAAAAATAGAGAGAACAAATCTCTATTGATTTAAGTCACCAAGTTTGTGGTAACTTCTTGCAAAATCACAGAATTTTTTTTTTTATTCAGTGAGAGGAGGGGAGGCAGAGAAAATCTCTCACATGTGCCCCAACCAGGATCCACTGGCAAAGCCACTAGAGGGCAATCCTCTGCCCATCTGGCAATGCTCTGTTGCTCAGCAACCAAGCTCTTCTTAGTGCCTGAGGTGGAGGCCATGCAGCCATCCTAAGCACATGGGGTCAACTCATTCCAATCAAGCCATGGCTACAGGAGGAGAAGAGAGAGAGAGAGAGAGAGAGAAAGAGAGAAAGAGAAAGAAAAGTGAACAGGGGAGGGGTGGAGAAATGGATGGGTGCTTCTCCTGTGTGCCCTGACCAGAAACTGAACATGAGACATCCACACGCCAGGCTGAAGCTCCACCACTGCGCCCACCAGCCAGGGCATACAAAATATACAAATATTTTATGTGACCAACAGCTGGTCTGGGTGCTAAGTCAGTAGTACTAAGTGAGAAAACAGGCAAAAGCTGAGTTTCTAAGTACATAACCCTGAAACAACATCACCTTAAATCCTGTTTGGTGATGAGAAAGAAACCAGGATACTCTGGACACTTATTAGTATTCCTAAAGCTTATTATAAAAATTTTATAAGGATTCTAAATCCAGAATAAGAAAAATAAATCTATCCATTCTTCCCATTTCTGTGACTGTTAGCTTTCAATATTTCTTATTTTTTATGTTCTTTTCTTCCTTACAGAATTTTCTATGTACATAAAAGTTTAAAGAAATATCTCAGTTGTAGCTATCAAAATGGCATTTTTCTTTGAAGATAGTTTTCCAAGAAAAATGGGTTATGGCTTTTAAAATTTGATAGCAGAATCAAAGTAAAAGATAAAAGCAAGGCTAACCTAAGTTGATTAAAGGAAACAATGTATTTATAGCTAGTATTTGTTGAAGGTGTTGCCCTGAAACTCAGACCAGGGCACCAGTAAGCTTGGACCCTAGGGTGATATAACTGAGAAAAAAAAACCACAAAGTTTGTTTTTTGGGGGTAGAATCTTAGATTATTTTATTAGCCATATAACACTTCCATCCCAACTCAAAATTGCAGACATTTAAAAGTCTTCTATGACGTATGTTCATCTTCTTGGTCCAAAACTCCCCCTTAATTCACTGCTCCCATCACACACACACACACACACACACACACACACACACACACCAGACAATACACAATGAACAACTGATTAGCCTATTATATTTTTCTTTTGGATTTTTGGTATCTCATAACATGTAGATACTTTTCACTTATTAAAAGTTGAAAAGTTAACAGATCAATCATTCAACAATGATTGAAGATTTGCATCATCTAGGAAATATTAACAACATTATGCCTAAGACCCATTCCCAAATAATTTAGCCTGTGGTTCAGTCTGAACATCAGAACTTGTAGCAGTCCCCGACCTCACCCTCAGATGATTTTGAAGTTGAAATAATGTTGCAAACCATCTGGGCGCCAAGGTTATAGGTTAGTCCATAGCTTCTCAGATTCTACAGAGCATATGAATCACCTTAGGGTCTTGGAAAAATACAGATTCTGATTTATTAGGTAGGAAATGAGAGTCTCCATTTCTTATAAGCCACTGAATGATGATGTTTTTGGTGGCTGAGGTCTTTATTTTCAGTATCAAGAGTAAGATCATTGCTTGTCTGTTTCTATAAAATTATAATCTATATTAATAAAGTACACTGCCATTTCCAGACAAGGCTGCTCTTAGCAAGAAACTACTGGGCTCCAGAGGCTCTGGCAGCTCCAGGTTTGGCCCAGCCACCAGAGGACCAAGAGAAAGAATGCCTCAGCTCATCTGTAACCAATCAGCTGCACACCAGTGGCACACTGGTTGCATATTTTTGTTTTGGATGCATATATGTTATTATCAATATCCAATACCTATACATAAGATGAATACCAAAGTTATATACATAGGAGAAAATGTAAACTATGCATAGATTATCAAAAGGGATACAGGTCATGAGCAGGGAGCTGCATCCATAATAGGGAAATTTAGACTACTCAACAGCTATACAAGCACTATCAATACAAATGAAGGGAAAAGAAAAAGGTCAGTGGAGATTTGAAATAGTAACTGAATTCAAACATTTGACTCTTAAGTTGATTGTCCACTATTGGTCAGACTAGTTTGTGTTTTTTTCATTTGTAAACTTACCAAGTTCAATACCTAGCTATTCAGAAACCAGTACAAAAAAAAGGAAATGAGAATGAGATACAGAGAAATGTATTTAACATCTCTGTGCCATTGAAAGGTTTGCCAGAAAGGCTATATGTTTAATCTGGAGCTACAAGGAGATATAAATGCATATATCCTACTTGTAACATGGACCACAATGAAATACCCTAGTTGCTTTTTTTTGTGCGTGTATTTTTCTGAAGTTGGAAACAGGGAGGCAGTCAGACAGACTCCTGCATGTGCCCAACCGGGATCCACCCGGCATGCCCACAGGGGGCGATGCTCCGCCCATCTGGGGCATCGCTCTATTGCAACCAGAGCCATTCTAGTGCCTGAGGCAGAGGCCACAGAGCCATCCTCAATGCCAGGGCCAACTTTGCTCCAATGGAACCTTGGCTGAGGGAGGGGAAGAGAGAGACAGAGAGGAAGGAGAGGGGGAGGGGTGAGGAAGCAGATGGCTGCTTCTCCTGTGTGCCCCGGCCAGGAATCAAACCCAGGACTCCTGCACGCCAGGTCGATGCTCTACCACTGAGCCAACCAGCAAGGACCTACCCTAGTTGCTTTTTAAAGTTAATAGTTTAAAATATGTTTCAACACATTGGGAAAGGAAAAAGTTTCTACTATGTAGTTAACATTTTTCATTTAATTGCATATAAATCTTATGTTTTGCTTACTTTACTTATTTATTTATTTATGTATTTATTTTTTTGTGACAGAGACACAAAGAGGGACTGATAGGAACAGACAGGAAAGAAGGGAGAGAAATCAGAAGCATCAATTCTTCGTTGAGACACCTTAGTTGTTCATTGATTTTCTCATATGTGCCTTGACTGGTGGACTACAGCAGAGTCAGTGACCCCTTGCTCAAGCCAGTGACCTTGTGTTTCAAGCCAGTGACCATGGAGTCATGTTTATGATCCTATGCTGAAACTGGCAACCCTGTGCTCAAGCCGGTGACCTCGGGGTTTCGAACCTGAGTCCTTTGCATCCTGGTCTGAAGTTCTATCCACTGTGCCACCTCCTGGTCACGCTTAACGTACTTTTATGAAAGGTAAAATTAAATTACTGCTGTCACTGATAGGGTGTTTTCATTTCCATTTGAACAAAAGGCAGATGAATGTTTAGGGATACAATTTTAAATAAACAGTGACAGATTCTAGGAATTCTGAGCATTCTTAAATGTTATTCCTGTAAAACCTCTTACATATAAATATAACTATATAGAAGTATTGTATCTTCTGTGCGGACTCAGCTTTATGTTAAGAAATTGATCTGATCAGTGAAAGTTACGTGCCCCCTGATTCCCATGGATATTTATCAATAATTAAATCATAAATTTGTCTCTGTATATATCCTTTGTTGTCCTACAATAAGAAAAATAGTAAAATTAGTATGTTCATAACAAGATAGAATTTTAAATGACATAGCTCTTTTATTTTACACATGTGGAAATGAAAACCCAAAGATCCAGCCTGACCAGGTGGTGGCACAGTGGATAGAGCATTGGACTGGGATGTGGATGACCCAGGTTCGAGACCCTGCAGTCGCCAGGTGAGTGCAGGCTCATCTGGTTAGAGCAAGTCTCCTCAGTATAAGTTCAAGGTCAGTGGCTCAAACAGGGGTCACTCAGTCTGCTGTAGCTCTCCGGTCAAAGCACATATGGGAAAGCAATCAATGAACAACTAAGGTGCCACAACAAAGAATTGATGGTTCTCATCTCCCTCCCTTCCTGGCTGTCTATCCCTATCTGTCCCTCTTTCTGACTCTCTCTGTGTCTGTCACAAAAATAAATAAATAAATAAATAAATAAATAAATAAATAAATAAATAAATAAATAGGCCCTGGCTGGTTGGCTCAGTGGTAGAGCGTTGGCCTGGCGTGCAGGAGTCCTGGGTTTGATTCCCAGCCAGGGCACACAGGAAAAGCACCCATCTGCTTCTCCACCCCTCCACCTCTCCTTCCTCTCTGTCTCTCTTTTCCCCTCCTGCAGCCAAGGCTCGATTGGAGCAAAGTTAGCCCGGGCACTGAGGATGGCTCTGTGGCCTCTGCCTCAGGTGCTAGAATGGCTCTGATTGTGGCAGAGCCATGCCCCAAAATGGGCAGAGCATCGCCCCCTGGTGGGCATGCCGGGTGGATCCCGGTCGGGCACATGCGGGAGTCTGTCTGACTGCCTCCCTGTTTCTGGCTTCAGAAAAAAAAAATAAATAAATAAAGAAAGAAAGAAATAAATAAATAAAGAAATAAATCCCAAAGATCTTAAAATGGCATAAGATTATAAAGCTCAATAACAACATAACCAGAACTAGAGTTAAATTCTCTTGAATCCTTGTTCAGTGCAGCTATACCATACATTAATGTCAGCTAATTTTAAGAAATCATTAGAGAGACTTATGAGATGGTGAAGCATAAGTGCCCTGTGCCTAAGCTGTTTTCTGGGACAGTTCCATTAGAATGTCATCATAGTTTTTTTAATCAGGCATCACTTAAAAGGCAGCTAAGTCCTGGGGTACTATAGAAAGTAGATACTTAAAGTAGTTCTATTTTCAGTTTTTTGAGGAACCACCATACTTTCTTCCATAATGGTTGTACTACTTTACATTCCCACCAACAGTGGATGAGGGTTCCTTTTTCTCCACAATCTCTCCAACATTTGCTATTACCTGTCTTGTTAATACTAGCTAATCTAAAAGGTGTGAGGTGGTATCTCATTGTAGTTTTGATTTGCATTTCTCTAATAACTAAAGAAGATGAGCATCTTTTCATATATCTGTTGGCCATTTGTACTTCCTCCTGGGAGAAGTGTCTGTTAATGTCCTCTTCCATTTTTTATTGGATTGTTTGTTTGTTTGTTGTTGAGTTTTATGAGTTCTTTGTATATTTTGGATATTAGGCCCTTTTCTGAGCTGTTGTTTGAAAATATCATTTCCCATTTAGTTGGCTTTCTGTTTATTTTGTTATCAGTTTCTCTTGCTGAGCAAAAACTTCTTAGTCTGATGCAGTCCTATTCATTTATTTTTGCCTTCACTTCTCTTGCCTTTGGAGTCAAATTCATAAAATGCTCTTTAAAACCCAGGTCCATGAGTTGAGTACCTATGTCTTCTTCTATGTACTTAATTGTGGACTTGTTATCTTTGAATATATGTATCCTGATTTAATGATGTCGCTCCATTAAAAAAATAAAATTATTTAGAAATTAGATACTTGTAAGATTGTTTGACAAGGATTTCAAAATTCCTAAGTGAACTACTGTGGGTAACTTTTCTGGTATGAAACTATCTGCTTGAATCATCTATAAACTTGAAAAACCCAAGGGGTGTACCTGATGGGTGAGAAGAAATGGATATTGACTTAAGATTTCATGAAAAAAATTTCCCATACTAACTGATGGTTCAGGTTGTAAAATTTTTCTGATTTCTCTGTCAGTCTATTCCTGCAAAGGTCACTATTGAATGAGTCAATATCATTTTGTTGACAATTTCTAATAGTATCAAGTGGTATTGTTCACATCTTTTTACAGAGAAGGAATATTTTTTCTCAACTATGAGGATATTTTTAAAAAATATATTATTATCATTTAAAAGAATTAGTTTCAATCCTTCAGGAATTTAAGTACTTCCATAGGATTATTGATTTCCCAACATTGCTCCCTTATAAATAGTCTTTGACATATACTTAGCTTTTAAATTAATATTTGTTTTATAGAATTTTGGAGGCTATATTTGTTCATATAATAAAGTTTTGTAAAATTATTCTTTAAAATTATCTATTAAAAACCAATATCTCTTCAATATTAGAAATTTTTTCTTTTACAAAAAAAGAATACTGAAAATATTAATAATCAACATGATGATAGTTTTAAAATAAATATATACTTACTATACTTTTTTATGTATAATATATGTAATATTTCTACACAAGTCAAGGATTGAAAGGTAATTAGGTTGGTCAGAATTCCAGAATCAGCATTTATTTGAATTGTCCCAAGTATTTTACATGTAAATGTCTTTTCTCATATTTTTTAGGTAGCAAAGTTTTTTTATTTTTTTTTTATTTTTATTTTTTATTAAGAGAGACAAAGATTGGGAGACAGAGAATGGGACAGATGAGGACAGACCGAAAGGAAGGGAGAGAGATGAGAAGCATCACTTGTTCATTGTGTCACTTTAGTTGTTCATTGATTGCTTTCTCATATGTACCTTGACTGGGGTCTGCAGCTGAGCCATGGACCCCTGGCTCAAGCCAGTGACCTAGGGCTCAAGCCAGCAACTTTGGGCTTCAAGTCAACAATCTTTAGGCTCAAGCCAGTGACCATGGTGTCAGGTCTATGATCCTACACTCAAACCAGTGACCCCATGCTCAAGCTAGTGAACCTGCCTTCAAGCCGGATGAGCCCATGCTCCAGCTGGAGAACTCAGGATTTTGAACCTGGGTCCTCAGCATCCCAGGCCCACACTCTAGTCACTGTGCTACTGCTACTGCCTGGTCAGGCTAGATAGTAAAGTTGTACTTGGAATCTTTTCTTTCCATTTTAAAAATGAAGAGTGATTTTAAAGACAACCATACAATTTGTTACTCATCTGAATGTTTTTTCCCATCCTCTTTCATACTCTTGAAGTCTCTGAGAAGTTCCCTACCCATGATATGAACAAACTGAAGGGAAAAAAAAGAAAAAAAAACTAGGAAATGGAGTTAGAGAACAAAAGTATCATCTCTATTTCTGATGAAATATGAAAGATGTAGCTTTAGTTCTGTTAATTACCTAAGATAGTTAATTATAAACCCTGGAATCAGACAAATGATTTTCCTGATTCGTAGCAGCACTGCACCAGGATAGGCTCCCTTCCCTGTAGAGACAGAGCACAATATGTTTCCTAGTGGACAGGTGTATGCTCAAAAATGAGAAAAAAAAGAGCTTAGTCAAGCATACTTGTTGTTTACCAATAACATAAATCATTCCAATTCACCTGGAGCAGACCGATTAAAAGCACTGTGGATCAGCCAACAATCTGTTTAGAAAATTCTCACAGAATCCAGATAAGTTGGGAAAAGGGATCCCTCTCTTATAGCATAAATCATTCAAGATTGAACTCAAGTCTTGTTAATGATGCTTTGTCTCTCTATATATTTCACTCTGTCATCAGTTTCTTTCCGCTCCTTTACCACTACCTCATGAATCCATGTATTTCCCATTAAGGCAAAACAGAATCTGCTGCATCTTTGGCTCAAGTGGATAAGGTGATGTAAGGCACTTAATTAAGAACATTGATAGTCGAAATTATGAAGACTCTCAGTCTTTAGCCAAACAGTCATAGAATCGAATGAAAAAGGTTATCATAGCAAAGTAAAGTAGGAAAAAACCCCAGTATTTTGTAATGAACAGAAGGAAGTTCATCCAGCAGCAGGAACCAGAACAGATGAGTGGGTAAATCCTGATAGTGGCATTAACATTCTATAATTTTTGTATTTTCTACATTTATAAAAACTGTCTTGCCTTTGTCTCAGACATTATTTAACTCTCATAATATGGGGAGTAAAAATAAAATCTATCATTCTTTTTTGGCACGTTGCCAAAAAAAATCTATCATTCTTTCATCCAAAACCAACTATAGCATCCATAACCAAGCTTGGGCTAAAAGATATGGAATGAGTATAAATAGTTCTCATATGTAAGTATATTCAGCATCTATAAATAAGTGGAACATAAAAAATATATAGTAAACATCTCCATCAGGTCTATAAGTATTCTATTTTAGAGGTTAAAATGTCATTTTTAAAAACTATTATGATGAAGACACTTTTTATATTTAAAAAAAAACCTTGCAATTTAAGAAGATGGTTTATAGTGACAGTTGATATTTATGTGGGTAAAATATCTAATCTTTTAGAGATAAAGAGACAGGTGATAGAAAAACTAAACAGAATATAACTTTTCAAAGAGCTATTCTCCTGTAATTAAGTGGCAATTCTTTTTCAATAGTTCCTGCCACTCTGTCCCAGGAGGTGTCTGGGAAATACTAACTTACAAGCCATGGTTTCATAGCCATTTGCCATATGATGAAACTCTTCCTCTGAGAAAATAAGTGAACCTCATAAACTGTCAATAAAAGAGTTTCATACATAGACCATTTCACTCACAGTTGATAATTTATTATTATAATAATGAGAAGAATAATCAACATGATCTTCAAATCTTAATATCTTGACTGACCAAGCAGTGTCACAGTAGACAGAATGTCAACCTGGGATGCAGAGGACCCAGGTTAGAAACCCCGAGGTCACTAGCTTGAGAGAAGGCTCACCAGCTTAAGCATGAGGTCACCAACTTGAGCATGGGATTATAGACATGACCCCATGGTAGCTGACTTGAGTCCAAAGGTCTCTGATTTGAAGCCCAAGGTCTCTGGCTTCAAACACACTGGCTTCACACAGTGGCACAAAGTCACTGGCTTGAGCAAGGGGTCAATTGCTTGGCTGCAGCCCCCGGTCAAGCACATATGAGAAAGCAATCAATGAACAACTAAGGTGCAGCAAAGAAAAATTGATATTTCTCACCTCTCTCCCTTCCTGTCTGTCTGTCCTTATCAGTCACTCTCTCTCTGCCTCTCTCTCTGTCTCTGTCTCTCTCAATAAAAAAAAATCTTAATATCGTGTTCTCTGTTCTGAGAATATTTACACACTTTTACTTTGTAATATTTCTTTTAGAGACCATAGGAAGCCTCAAGCGAGAAAGGTAATGTTATTAGTACATGATGTCACTGTCAGTTAATGAATGTACAAAAATAAATAAAAGATGAACTTGCTTCAGAGGAAGCACTGAATAGGTTGAGTTCAAAGATCATCCTTTGTCTGCTCAATCTAAAACAGAGAGAATGGGATAGGTAGGGGCATCCTTGGTGTTGAAACTTCTGAAGAAAGTTAAAGATAGATAAATTACTAGGAGAAGTCTAAGAAACCAGGACAGATACCACCTGATTAAAACTTACTATTATCTTGAGTAAAAAATTTAAGGTTTTTTTTAGAAATATGCATTTGATTTATATCTGTCTCTTAGACTCTGTACCTTAATAAATAAAAGAAAGAGCAAATTATTCTAGAGCTTGGCAGAGAGAAGCAAGTCTCACCTCAAACACTCCTTTCTATATATTCAACATCTTACTCTAACCCTCTTAGTTGGTACATATCCAATTTTAATGTACATATATTTTTATAGGATCTCGATAGCTTCTCTATCAAATATATTTTAAAAGTTGTTCTTTTAACTCACTAATTTATTACTAATGAAGATGCTTTGACTGTTTCTGTTTTGTCTCTAGGCTTCTTGACTGGAACTGTGATTTCTGGCAGCATAGTCATAACGGGATTGTACTATCAAATCATTTGGACAGCCCAGAAATTTGTCCTATATATTTATTGTTATAAAATTCAATGGCCTTTCGCAGACCATTAATAAAAATCCATAGACCAAAAAGTATATTCATTAAATAATTTTTTACTTAGTAATGTACCATTTCATGTTGTCAAACAATCATCTGGTAACTTAGGTATTCTTTTTTTTTTTTTAATAAATTTTTATTAATGTTAATGGGATGACATTAATAAATCAGGGTACATATATTCAAAGAAAACATGTCTAGGTTATCTTGTCATTAAATTATGTTGCATACCCCTCGCCCATAGTCAGATTGTCCTCCGTCACCCTCTATCTAGTTCTCTGTGCCCCTCCCCCTCCCCCTAACTCTCTCTCTCCCTCCCTCCTATGTCCTCCCTCCCCCCACCCCTGGTAACCACCACACTCTTGTCCATGTCTCTTAGTCTCGTTTTATGTTCCACCAATGTATGGAATCATGTAGTTCTTGTTTTTTTCTGATTTACTTATTTCACTCTGTATAATGTTATCAAGATCCCACCATTTTGCTGTAAATGATCTGATGTCATCATTTCTTATGGCTGAGTAGTATTCCATAGTGTATATGTGCCACATATTCTTTATCCAGTCTTCTTGTCCCCGTATACTAAAATTAATTCAAAATGGATCAAAGACCTAAATATAAGACCTGAAACAATAAAGTACATAAAAGAAGACATAGGTACTAAACTCATGGACCTGGGTTTTAAAGAACATTTTATGAACTTGACTCCAATGGCAAGAGAAGTGAAGGCAAAGATAAATGAATGGGACTACATCAGACTAAATAGTTTTTGCTCAGCAAGAGAAACTGATATCAAAATAGACAGCCAACTAAATGGGAAATGATATTTTCAAACAACAGCTCAGATAAGGGCCTAATATCCAAAATTTACAAAGAACTCATAAAACTCAACAACAAACAAACAAACAATCCAATAAAAAAAATGGGAAGAGGACATGAACAGACACTTCTCCCAGGAAGAAATACAAATGGCCAACAGATATATGAAAAGATGCTCAGCTTCATTAGTTATTAGAGAAATGCAAATCAAAACTACAATGAGATACCACCTCACCCCTGTTAGATTAGCTATTATCAACAAGACGGGTAATAGCAAATGCTGGAGAGGCTGCAGAGAAAAGGGAACTCTCATCCACTGTTGGTGGGACTGTAAAGTAGTACAACCACTATGGAGGAAAGTATGGTGGTTCCTCAAAAAACTGCAAATAGAACTACCTTATGACCCAGCAATCCCTCTACTGGGTATATACCCCAAAACCTCAGAAACATTGATACGTAAAGACACATGTAGCCCCATGTTCATTGCAGCACTGTTCACAGTGGCCAAGACATGGAAACAACCAAAAAGCCCTTCAACTTAGGTATTCTTAAAAAGAACTTTTTTAAAAGTTCAAGAAACCATGCTGGATGGGTCTTTTATTTCTAGATTACCTTGTCAGTATTAGCAAGTCTTCACACTTTCACTAACTCACACTTTTCTTAGTCTTACACTTTGGATCTTTTAACATTCTCTAAAGTAAACTGGTTTGCCTAATGGCTACTTCACACTCCAATAAACAAATGTGATATAATTTTAGTTTACCATAGGTCTGAACTCATTAAATTTGTGTAAGGAATGTGCATTAAGCCATTGGGTTAAAAGAAATTAACAATGGAGTTGAGTGTTAATGATATTCTAACTTAGCTTTAATTGACAGATAACTCAGGCCAGGTTTGTAGTTGCTCAACAAAGAAGGGGGTATATTTTTAGAAGCGCTTCTTAAGAGCAATATATTAATGTATCAAATGATGTGGTATTGTCTATAAAAATGTACACAATCATTGTTTTTTGAAAATATATTTGAGAATATTTTCTTGATTATATAACATTTATTTCCCCAATAATAATCATACTTAAAACATGTATTAAGTTCTTCTATGCTAGAGACAATGTTTTTCACATGTTTTACAGAATTCTCACAATTGTTCTATGAAGTGAGAAGCATTAATACCCCCATTTTAAAGCTGAGTGTATAGAGATACAGAGAGTCAGTAACTTGGTTAAGTTCACAGCTAATAAAGTTAACAGCCAAGCTTTAAACTAGACAATGTGACGTGATGAGTGACTCTGCAATCTGCATCTTTAACTGTTATATTGTTTCCTAACTAAATACCTATGTGTGCATGCATGTCTGTGTGTGCATGCCTATACCTATATTCACCAAGTTTAAAAGATAACATGATAAAGAAAATGACATGCATTTTTTCTAATGCTAAAACAAAAGTAAAATTTCTAGTTACAGGTAATAGGTTAGCATCGACTAGAACAGTGGTCCCCAACCTCCCGGGCCGCAGACTGGTACTGGTCCGTGGGCCATTTGGTACTGGTCCACAGAGAAAGAATAAATAACTTACACTATTTTTGTTTTATTTATATTTAAGTCTGAACAATGTTTGTTTTTTTTTTTTAAATGACCAGATTCCCTCTGTTACATCTGTCTAAGACTCACTCTTGACGCTTGACTTGGTCACGTGATACATTTATCCATCCCACCCTAAAGGCCGGTCCGTGAAAATATTTTCTGACATTAAACCGGTCCGTGGCCCAAAAAAGGTTGGGGACCACTGGACTAGACAATTCAGGTTTCAATCCCTGCTCCTCCACATTTAACCTTTATATATTTATGTCAGTTACTGATCTTCACTGAGCTTCCATTTCCTCTTCTATAACACAGTAATGATGACAGTAATACTCCCCAAATGAAGTTGTTTTGAGGAACGGTAACAGCAAGTACAGGAAAGAAATAATTTATTGAACATCTCCATGTCATCTACCGTATTAGGCACTTAGGTTTTCATTGAGTCCTCTCGGCCAGCTTATAAGTATTTATGTCATTTTACAATTGAAGAAAGTGAAATTCAGAGACAAACCTACAGGGTAGTAAGTGGCAAATCCAGGACTGAAATCCAGCTCAGACTTATTTGGTCACAAAGTCCATGCACCTTCCCATTATACCACGTTGTTTCTTTAAAAATGGGAATTTTATGTAAGATGGAGTGGCAAGGACTAATTTTACCCATTTTTGCTGAGGTCTGGTCCTATTTCTATTTCTATTTCTGGATGTATTTTGGAGCAATGAGCAATGAATAAATATTCATTGTGCACCAAGTAAGTTTATTTTCTTTTCTGCCCTAGGTTTCAATATACCACTTAAACAACATCAGCTCTTTGCAACAATAAATTAATCTGATGAGGAAGGAGACATTAGTTCATTTACACATTCATTTATTAGACATTTATTGAGCCACTAGTATGTGTTTGCCATAGTGTTAGATGCTGAGGTTACAGAATTTAAAAAATTCCTTTAAAAATAAAAATAATGCCCTCATAAAGCTACCTGCATTAAGATATGCAGGATAGGCACACGCAAAGGGGAGTCATTTATACACAAGATACTTCTTTTTTCTTTCTCGCTCCCTGAGCAGCATGGCACCTCTGAGGATTGGTGCCACAAGATAAAGGGAACCTGCTAAAATGGTTGCCCCAATTCACCTCAATTCAAGCTTCCAAGGGAGTAATCTCCCAAGACCCACAGAGTGTCAAAAGGGTTGGAAATATAAAACTGTATGAGTTCTTAACATTCTGCATACCTGTCCAGACCAGGATGAAATTTCCCTTTTAAAACAGTGACTTAATATAACAAAATGGACTGAATGCATATTTAGAAGTTTAAGAAGTTTAAACACTTAATTATTTAAGTTGTTTCCACTTATTTCTTTCATGTCAATTTCCCAAGTGTAACAGAAAAAAAAAGAAGAAAGAAAAAATGATATTCCAAAAAACATACCAAAGAATAAAAATAAAAAAAATAAAAAATAGGGAGCTATTTGCTTATAGCCAAGTGATCACAGAATTGAAATCATAAATTGGGTTTTAAGCTAAGGCTGTTTTCCCATCAGTATTCCTCATGAATGTGTTTTTCTTTTCTTTTTCACTTCTGGGTTATATAAGGAGCTAGTCACCTGCATCCATAGCATGAAGTGTATTTTGTTTGAATTATTTTTGATTAAATGACATTATTGCTAAGAATATGAGTAAGAAACAAACTTTAAAAATACATAGCCCATTCCATCCTATTGATTATTGATACCTATTTCTTAGAAATAACCTGAGCCTAATTAACAAAGTTGACTGGTTACAGAATAATTATAAGTAAATAAATTCATGAAGAAGAAAAGGGGAGGTAGAATACATAAAGTGGAACAAATATGACTATATAGAAACCCTCATTCTAAATGATAAAGAAAAGAAAAGATATCCTATAAAAATTGATGACTAAGGAACACACCTTTCTGCCTAGATCTCTTGGCTTTTAAATCAGTTTAAATGACAAAGCTGCCAAGGTCATCTGTGTGTGTGTGTGTGTGTGTGTGTGTGTGTGTGTGTGTGTGTCTATTCATTTGCTAATCCCACATTTTCAATACTGCTGAAATTTCATACAGAGCTCTAAATAATGCAATCCTGTGTACCAAGATATATCATCCATAGTGTAGGTAATTTCAGTATCGGCAAGTACTACTCTTAATTTCTGAAAGAAAATGTACACATCCACATATCTTAAAATGCTTTTCTGGAAAAATATTGACTTATCTAGCTAAAAGAATAGTAAGATTTAAATACAGAAATCACTGTTTCATTTCTGAATTTTTCTTACTTATGTTATCTTTTCTAATAATTTTTTATTCTTTGAAGGCTAATCTTCCTTATCATATAGCACCACCTATTGGTAACTAAGAAATATTGCAGATTTTCAAACTTGAAGACAAATATGTCTAAAGCTCACTTCACAAGGTAGTCAAGTTTGATGGACAGTAGACAGGGATCCATGCTTTTGCCCTTAGAGTTATTTATTCCTCAGGGAAAATGTAATATTTGAGTATTTTCACTATATTCTCACCCAGTGTATATGATTCAGGTGTTCTTGGTAGCAGTTATTTAATAAGTCCTTTTTCTTAGATCTGGGAACCACAATAAAAATAAAAATGGATAATTTGCTCTTCTATATTAAAGCTTGATGGTTTAAAGAAATAATGAGGCAAAGCATCATTACTCTCTGTACATAAACAAAAAATTATAGGACAACTGTATATGTTCTCCCAATGAAAATTACTCTTTGCCATCTCATCTTACCTTAAATACCAGTACCCTTTCCTTTTATTCACCTAGAAAACAAAGTGATATAGCAGGAAAGTTCATGAAATTTGTGAGTGAATGGAGGGACTACCAAATGGTGATTACGGATATTTTGTTCTAGAACTATCTGTAGTTCTCATCTCTGTAAGGGTAACTCTTACTCTCAATCTGAACGCAGGGCAAGCCCTCACTCTTGACACCTGGGTAATCTTAATGTGGATCTCAGTGTTTGCTCCATCAAAGTAGGATTGTGAGACATGGGATTAAATAGGAACAATTTAAAGAAACTACTTCCTTTACACAGACAAGGGTAAGGAGCTCACTGCTAGCACTTTGCTAATTTCAAAGCAGTCAATAAAGCATAAATTGCCTGCTCTGGGCATGGGGAGGAGTGGAGATCTCTGCCTTAATATTCTTCATGCCTATGTGAAGCATCACATCCAAACTGAGAATAAGTTGGGAAAAAATATACAATTAATATAGAAGAAATCCCTGAATCCCAGAACTGTAAGAACATTCCGCATATTTACAAATGTCCTCCTTTTCTATAATAAATATATAAAATAAATAAATAACAAACAGATGACCCAGAAAATGCACCAAGGCAATCATTCAGTATGGCATCCTGTATCCTTGCATAAGAAACAGATCACTTTCCTTATTTCAAAAGCACTCCTATGATTAGGACATACAATGATTTCAGCTTCTCAAAATTTAAGAGTTTAAGATACTAATGATTTTTGTAGAAATTTTTATTCAGAGTTCTTCTCACTCAGGTTTTCTCAACATTTTCCCATAGGCATTGAGTGAAAACTCTAGTACAGTAAGAGAAGCAGACTTTAATTCTCCATTTGTCACTAAAAATTAGGTTGTTTTCACTCATTTTTTTTAAAAAAAAAAGTAGAAAGAAGAGAAACACATTTCTAAGAACTGAGAGTGAAATGGTCTACTTACAACTTGAGCGACAGTCTCTGTAAAGTGAGGCAACAACAAGCATAGCTAGTATTTATTAAGTATTTAATATGCTCCCAATGCTGTGCTAAAAGGTTTTGATCTCAACAACACAAGGAAAATACAAGTATCATCATTATGTGTCATGCCATTTTCCTAAGGTCACTCCCCTAATCAGTGGCAAAGCTTATTATACTCAAGCCCAGATGCATCTGAACAAAAGTCAATATGCTATATTAACTCATCATAAAAAGATGAGCAGGAGGTCTGTAATGCTGGTGGCCATGACCAGTCAGGTTCACAGTGGATTCAGGCAGACTCTAGAGGAATTGTGGAGCTGGAAAGTGTTGGGCCATTCCTGTTTAATAGATTTTTGCAATGGTGGATGAGCAAATAGGCAGGTGAAAACCACTTCTTGCAACAGCAGGCCAAGAAACAGCAAAACAGCCCCTCACAGTGTTGGCTGAGGAATCAGAAAACCTTGCAGTGGCAAGAGGATGATCTGGAAGAATCGCTGCAGAAAGAAAGCACCCACAACTTTTCATAGAGACACACATATAGCTCTGCCACGTGTTCATGCACTAATCATGCAAAGTGTAAGCTAGTAAGCCTAACACTGCTGGTTTCCCAACAAGGTCCCATGAGTAAACAGTTTTGGGGAGGTTTATAAGACTTCCCAGAGATAGTTATGTTAGCTGAGATCTGAAGGACAAATAAAAGTCCAGCAATGTATCTATTCATGTTCTTTGCCCATATTTAACTTTTTTGTGTGTTTTGTTTTATTTTCATGTCTGTTCTTTTGGACAATAAACATATGAAAAAATGCTCAACATTATTAATCATCAGAGAAATGCAAATTAAAATCACAATGAGATAGTACCTCACACCTGCCAGAATGACTACCATAAATAAATCAACAAACAACAAGTGCTGGAGAAGATGTGGAGAAAAGGGAACCCGCATGAGCTGTTGGTGGCAATGCAAACTGGTTCAGCCACCGTGGAAAGCAGTATGGAATTACCTCAAAAATTTAAAAATGTAAGTGCCTTATGACCCAGTGATTACACTTCTAAAACTATATCTGAAGAAGCTTGAAACACCAATGTGAAAGAACATATGCACCCCTATATTCATTGAAACATTATTTACAATAGCCAAGATTTGGAAGCAGTCCAAGTGCCCATCAGTAAATGAGTGGATAAAAATAGCTGTGGTACATTTACACAACGCAGTACTACTCAGCCATAAAAATTACCTTTTGTTACAGCATGGATGGATCTGGAGGATATTATCCTAAGTTAAATAAGCTAGTCAAAGAAAAACAAGTATCATATGATTTCACTCATATGTGGAAATTGATGAACAAGATGAACTAACAAGGAACAGACTCATAGAGAGCAGACTGAAAGCTGTCCTGGCAGGGGCCTGGGGATGGAAGAATTGAGAAAAAAAAAAAGAGACAAAATTCATGGACACAAACAACATGTGGTGACTGCTGCTGATGAGGGAGTGTGAGAGGAAGTTGAATAAAGTATAGGAGGATAAATGGTGATGGACAGAGACTTGACTTGTGATGGTGAACACACAGTACAGTATACACATGATGTATATACATTGCACCTAAAACAAGTATCATTTTGTTAACCAGTGTCACGTCAATAAATTCAATAAAAAGGTAAAAAAGAAAAAGTCAAGCAAAGTGGGAACAGGAAGAATGTTTCAGGCTAAAGGAAAAATATGAAAAGATTTAGAGTAAACAGAAAATTGTTTTGTTCTAAGAACTTTAAAAAATGAATGTAGCTCTAGCATACTGTTTGAGATGGGTAATGAGGGGAAATCATGGTGAACAGATAAGAAATTCATAGAGGACATTATTTTTCAAATAAGAAAATTTGGTTTTTATCATGAAAGCAAAGGGGGAACCAGTTTTAAACAAGCATATGACATGATTAGAATTGCGATTTTCAAAATGTTCACTCTAAATCCAAAGAACAAAATAGATTGAAGGGGGCAAGACTAGAAATAACAAGAATTAAGTAGTTCCTTCAATTACCTACAAAAAAATTATGGTGAGCAAAACTAAAACAGACACTGAGGAGGTGGACAGAGAATAACATGTTTGAAAGAGATTTGGGAAATAGAAATAACAGGAGTTGGAGCCTGAATACAGCAGGCAAAGAAGAAGGAGAAGTCAAGTAGGACTTTTCATTTCTGGCTCAGGCACAAAAACTGAAAGTGAGACATTTTGGAGATTATAGATTTATTTAACTCCGATGAGTTATCAGTCTTTTTAAAAGATCCCACGGGGAAACTACAAAGTCTCCTATAGAGCTAGAATATTGAAATAGCTTCTTCATTTGATTATGATTCACAGGGTGCATTGCACTCATATGCTGTTGGGCATTCAGGAGAGAAGACAGAAAGAAGTATAAGCTATGGCATCTCCCCTCTAACAGTTTTCTAGGAAGACAAATGACACAAACCTAAAATATATAGGATCTTACGGAAATGATTACTGGAACAAGGGAATAGATAGCAAAATAAGGTAACAATTTTATGGTATAGTACAAAAACAGTATGTATATTAGTCTGGGTAAGTTAATTGATGCTGCAACTTAACCCAATAAAAGTCTACTGAAGGTCTGGGCAACTTCAGAACAGATGTTCTCAAATAGAATTCTAGAATATTTCAGTCTTAGGGTACTTCTTTTTCCCTGGCAGAACAAGTCAGGAGGTTGACTTCAAGGTGATTATAGTATGGGCAATAACAGGGAACTGTGATCTTCCTACATGCCAAGAAGTGGAAGAAAACCAAATGTTGCTGAAAATTATGTATGTATATAACTCTATGCGCTAAGCACTAAGCTAAGTCCTTTGCAAATATTAACCTTAAATTTTACCCTCAAAATGAGTAAGGCACCATGATTATCCTTGTTTTACAGATGCAGTAACAGTCATAGCAAGTTTAAAGGACTTGCCCAAAGTAATATTGCTAATAAATCATAGAATTAGGATTCGAACCTTAGGAATGCTGGCTCTAGAGTTCTAGCTTTTAAGTGTTCAGATATATTGATACACATGACAACATTTTTCTTTTCTTTTTTGCTTATCCTAGAGGTAGAAGAGATCAGTACAGGAAATTGCATGTCTTAACTTGAAATAGTAACGAGTAGGATATATTTGGGAAAAAGTGAGAATGGCTTTCCTGAAACAGGATGTTGTTTTGGTAAGTAATAGAAAATAAGGTTATTGAACATCCAACTCATCTGCATGTACGTAAGAACAGTATCAGAGTCCATGTGGCGAATCTACATGCAGAGCTAACTCACACACAAGCACTGTGGCATGAGCTGCTTAGAGAATGCATCCTGCCCAAACCAAACACATGTGTATGAATACACACATATGTGCTTTACTCTTGTCAAGTCACTAAGCCACCAATAAGAAATTTGTTCTTTTGCTCTCAAAGCAAATAATCAGTTATTAAGTATTTATTGAGCCCCTGTATGTTTCAGGCAATGTGCTTAGGTTCTAGAGACTAAATTAGAAACACCTGGGCAATGACATCATGGTGAGAAACAAAAAGCACAACCTCTTCAATTTATAATCTAGCCATTATCTTCTCTTGGTTACAATTATTTGGTCACAAGCAACAGATAATTACTCTGGGCAATTTGGGCAAGAGGAATTTTTTTAAAAAGAGATGACAAAAGGAGACTAGAGATGTAATCTTAGAAAAAAACTGAAAACAGTGGTAACTTTTGAGAACTTGGAAGTAAACTGTTCAGGGTCTCAATATTGTTATGAATGAATGAATGCCAACTGATTATCATTTAGCTAACACTTTATTAGAACTTCAAATTCAAGCAATGAAAGTCCTGACTTGTCTAGCTTATTTATATGGCTGTCCTTTATTAAGAAAAAGAAAGACTCAATTAGAGTACCAGCAAGCTGTATTCAGTAGGGAAGAGGTGATTCCTTAAAAGTAAGCTGAGATGCATTTAGGAAGTATAAATAGGTGCTTTATATCCAAAAATCAATTCATGTTTGGTACAAACTTGTTAGATTTAGATCTATGAGTGACAATTATTTTTCCAATAATGCATTCTTTTTTTTTTTTAACAGAGAGTCAGAGGGATAGATAGGGACAGAGAGCAGACAGGAACGGAGAGAGATGAGAATCATCAGTCATCAGTTTTTTGTTGCGACACCTTAGTTATTCATTGATTACTTTCTCATATGTGCCTTGACCGTGGGCCTTCAGCAGACCGAGTAACCCCTTGCTCAAGCCAGCGACCTTGGGTCCAAGCTGCTGAGCTTTGCTCAAACCAGATGAACCCCCGCTCAAGCTGGAGACCTCGGGATCTTGAACATGGGTACTCCGCATCCCAGTCCAATGCTCTATCCACTGCACCACAGCCTGGTCAGGCCCAATAATGCATTCTTAACAATGAAGGAAAGTAAATTCCTATCTCTAGTTATTTAAGGGGTATAGTCTAAAATAGCCATACACAAGGACACAGACACATAGAGACATATACATGCTACATGTAAAAACATCTCTTACCTTTAAAATTTGTATGAATTTTTCAATATACTTGATAATATATATATCTTTATATTAATATAAATTTGAAGAAGATAAGTAACAAATATGGTACTTATCATAACATCTAACACTTATTGAGCTCTTAATTGGGAGCCTAAAATATATTTTTTTCATAATGCACATAGTTGCATAAAAAGTGTCCTTTTTTCTCAGGTGAGGAAACTTATGCTGAGAGAGACTAAGCAGTAATAAATGATGAAACCAAGATTTTTTTTTTTCTGAAGCTGGAAACGGGGAGAGACAGTCAGACAGACTCCCGCATGTGCCCGACCGGACCGGGATCTACCCGGCACGCCCACCAGGGGCGATGCTCTGCCCCTCCGGGGTGTCGCTCTGCCGCAACCAGAGCCACTTTAGCGCCTGGGGCAGAGGCCAAGGAGCCATCCCCAGCGCCCGGGCCATCTTTGCTCCAATGGAGCCTTGGCTGCGGGAGGGGAAGAGAGAGACAGAGAGGAAGTAGGGGGTGGGGTGGAGAAGCAAATGGGCGCTTCTCCTATGTGCCCTGGCCGGGAATCGAACCCGGGTCCCCCGCACGCCAGGCCGACGCTCTACCGCTGAGCCAACCGGCCAGGGCAAACCAAGATTTTTTGTTACAAGTAATTAACTTATTTTGGCTACATTAATCATGGTAATTTTATCAATCTTTATTGTTCTAAAATGCTAAATAAAAGTCACTCAAACTATTATTTCACTAGAGATATCTACTTTTACATTAGTTGATTTTGGAATATTCATTCACAAATCTAAAAATAATTTCTTACTCTGATTAAATTATATAAAAATTACTCCAATTGCTTTATACCTTTCAATTAAAATGTAATAATTCTATTTAATATACAGATTTATATATTTACAAAATTGACAAGACAACTGTCTTTTTGCTTTTAATTATGTCAAAATGACATAATAGTATCTTTTAAGACTGGCCATTCATGAAACCACACATCAAATTTTTGAAGATAGTTATTAAATTTCTCTCAGATCTTATTAATAATATATATTTCTACATAATGCCAAGTCATGACTGACTTGGTCATTTCAATAACATTAAAGAAATAATACAATTTAGTGAACAAAAAAAAGTGTCAGAATGATAATTTGGTTTAGTGGGCTCCTCAATTGCCTTTTAACTTTCAACTGGCATAGTTTGTATATACATATACAACTCATTCATCTCTGAATTTATCTTTAAATGTCTCTCCACTATAATCTATGAAAACAAAAACAAAAATTATAATGCGAAGTTCTTAAATCCTTGTCAAATAATTACTAAGAGGAAGCTTTCTATTCCTATAAATTGTAGAAATAAAAACTCAAGCTGAGCCTTGGCCAGTTTGCTCAGTGGTAGAGTGTCAGTCTGGCATGTGGATGTCCCAGGTTTGGTTCCCAGTCAGGGCACACAGCAGAAGCGACCATCTGCTTCTCCACCCCTCCTTCCCCCTCTTCTTTCTCTTTCTCTCTATCTCTCTTCCTCTCCCACAACCATGACTCAATTGGTTCTAGAACATTGGTCCAGGGTGCTGAAAATGGCTCCCTGGAGCTTCTGTCTCATATGCTAAAAAACAGTTTGGTTGTGAGCAGCCCCATTTGGGCAGAGCTTCAGACTCAGATGGGGGTTTCCAGGTGGATACCTATCAGGGTGCATACAAGAGGCTGTCTCTACATCTCCCCTCCTCTCACTTGGAGAAAAAAAAACCCCGCAAATTGAATACAAAAGAAAAAACAGCACATCATAGACAAAATAAAGCCATGTTTGCCCTGGCCAGTTGGCTCAGTGGTAGAGCATCGGCCTGGCGTGCAGAAGTCCCAGGTTCGATTCCCAGTCAGGGCACACAGGAGAAGCGCCCATCTGCTTTTCCACCCCCCCCCTCTTTCCTCTCTGTCTCTCTCTTCCCCTCCCGCAGCCGAGGCTCCATTGGAGCAAAGATGGCCCCGGCGCTGGGGATGGCTCTATGGCCTCTGCCTCAGGCACTAGAGTGGCTCTGGTCGCAACAGAGCGACGCCCCTGGTGGTCAGAGCATCGCCCCCTGGTGGGCGTGCCGGGTGGATCCCGGTCGGGCGCATGCGGAGTCTGTCTGACTGTCTCTCCCTGTTTCCAGCTTCAGAAAAATACAAAAATAAATAAATAAATAAATAAATAAATAAATAAATAAATAAAGCCATGTTTGATGAGTATATATTTGAAATCAATTAACATCAGTTTTAACTTCTTTTTTCCAAAAAAGATATTTTAAGGTGAAACAAGTTATTCATTTTAAAAAATATGATGATTTGGTGGAAGGGAGACATTACATTTCCATTTTTGCAAAAAGTTAAAAATAATTATATTACTTCAATAAATCATCTAACCAAATAGAACACCAAAAATGACTTGTATGTGTTCATTTTCTTAAATAAAACAGAAGAGAGCCCTGGCCGATTGGTTCAGTGGTAGAGCATCGGCCTGGCATGCAGGAGTCCCAGGTTCGATTCCTGGCCAGGGCACACAGGAGAGGCGCCCATCTGCTTCTCCACCCCTCCCCCTTTCCTTCCTCTCTGTCTCTCTCATCCCCTCCCGCAGCCGAGGCTCCATTGGAGCAAAAGATGGCCCGGGCGCTGGGGATGGCTCCTTGGCCTCTGCCCCAGGCGCTAGAGTGGCTCTGGTCTCGACAGAGCAACACCCCGGATGGGCAGAGCATCACCCCCTGGTGGGCTTGCCGGGTGGATCCCAGTCGGGTGCATGCGGGAGTCTGTCTGACTGCCTCCCCGTTTCCAGCTTCAGAAAAATACAAAAAAAAGAAGGGAAACTTTAAATTGTAACTAATATTATATAGATCACTATACATAGGAAAAAAACATATTGATAAAGAATGTGAATTAAATATATAAACCAGTAGCTGAGTCTTGAAGCACTGTGAAAGACAAAAAAAAAAAATACATTCACATGAAAGCAGGAGAAAAAGCATAATAGAAAAGTTTGGGTCAAAAGACCAGAACCTTTCAGCAACACTTGCTACAATTCAATTTAATATATAAAAATTCCCTCTTATTCAGTTTTACTGTACTCAGTTCAGTTACCCATAAGCATTCATGTTCTGAAAATATTAAATAGACAATTCCAGAAATAAACAATTCATAGTTTTAAATTATGTGCCATTCTGAGTACCTTGATGAAATCTCTAAGCCTTCCTTCCTTGTTCTGCCCTGGACAATAGTTACTTCTTTGTCCATCACCTCCACACTCTATGCTCCCCACCTATTAGTCACTTTGTAGCCATTTCAGTTATCAGATCAACTCTTGCTGCATCTTAGTGTGTGTGTTCAAGTAACTCTTATTAAACTTAATAATGATTCCAGAAAGCAAGCGTAGTGATGCTGGCAATTCCAAATGCCAAAGAGAAGCCATAAAATGCTTACTTTGAGTGAAAGTTATGTACATACAGGTATATCTCAGAGATATTGTGGGTTTGGTTAGAGATCAAGACAATAAAGCAAGTCATAATCTTTTAGTTGGTAGAGGGTCTTGCTTTCATTTTTTTTAATGCAACATCTGTGAAGTTCAATAAGGTGAAGCACAATTAAAAAGATACAGGTATACTTGTATAGGAAAAAGAGTATAGTAGATATAGGGTTCAGTACTATTCACAGTTTCAGGCATCCACTGGGGGTAGTGGGAGGTATATTCCTAGACTACTGTAATTTAATGTTATCCAAATAATGTGAAGAGAAATCATACTATCTAAGAGAGGACAGTTATGCTATGCTGCAGAAAACCCTTAATATTTAGTATTAAAGAGGTCTTTAAGTACATTTAAAAACAACAAATAAATGCAATGCTACAAAAATGCCCTGAACAGAAAATCAAAATTCTTTTAAACAAAAACAAAAGCATAAACATTTATATTTATACTTCCCCACACATTTAGAGATTGTGTGAATGTTGAAATGTGGAAATTGTGTTTATTATTATTTTAACCAAGCAAACTCATTCATTCATTGTAGCCCACCTAATTCTGTGTTTTTATTTGTTTGTTTATTTATTTATTTATTTATTTATTTATTTATTATTTTGAGAGAGGTAGGAAGAGAGAAAGACAGGAACATCAAGCTGCTTCTGTATGTGCCCTGACTGGGGAATTGAGCTATCAACCTCCATGCGCCAGGGCTACACTAACCAACTAAGCTATCTAACCAGGGCTTAATTTTTATTGATTTTCAGAGAAACAAAGAGAGGTAGGAAGAGAGGAGGAAGAAGGGGCACATTTGTTTTTTATTCCACTCAGTTGTGTATTCCTTGGTTGCTTCCTGTGTGTGCCCTGACGGAGATTGAACTCACAACCTTGTCATTTCGGGAAGATGTTCTTAACTGACTGAGCTAACCAGCCAGGGCCTAAACTGTGTTTTATGTTTATCTTGAAGAGATGTGTATTTTTTATATTGATCCTCAGACTAACAACAATTGAGCCTCTGCACTTCAGATCCCAGGATCTTAAGCTAAATGGCGTAAAATGTGTATGAGTATGAGGTCAATGTATATGAATTTAATTTGCCAGGTAAACCTCTTTGAAACTAGTCTACCTACCTACCATCTTACCTTCCAAAATGTTTCTTTACAGCACATATTTATTGAGAGTTCACTCATTCAGAACCTTGTGCTGGGTACTATTAAGGACTCTTTACTAAAAGATAATCTGGCTTTTTTTCGTAGCAAACTGGCTTTCCCTTCATTTAACTAAGTGTAAATAAATAAAAAAAAACAAAATTATAAACCATCTTGTATAAGAAATTATTACCAATAAAAAAGCTCAAATAGAACTGAGTTTGCTTTCAATTTATCTGATAAAATGTCCTGGGTAATATCATATATCAGTATTGTGGTACATCTAACAATAGACTTTTTCTTGAGTTCCTTCTTGTCTGTCCAGATTTCTGTACTTTTTCTTGCTCTGTGAAAAATTATTGAAGTTGAATAGATTCAATAACTGGTCTTTCACATAGCTAACTAATTGAGTACCAAAAGCTCATTTTTCTTAATTTAATGGCAAAGTAGTGGTTACTTCAGGCTAAATGGAGGATACAAAAGGCAGAACTATTTTTTAAATCATTTTCTCAGCTTCTAACAAGCTAAAATGAAAGATATGGAATTATTTTTGCTATATGACAAATGTTCTGTTTGTTCCTTAATTGTCTATATTTCAAGTGTCAAGCACTTATAATTTTCTCAGCTTTAATTTCTTAATTTATGAAACAGTTCTATACTATTAGAGACCTTGTTTCAATAAGTTCTGGAGCAGTTGAGTAAATTGGCAATTAAAAGGTTAAGAGCAAGCAGTATAGAAAAGGTCAAGAACATTTGGTTCTAATAATTCATTTTCAGTGGAAATATCCCAAAATAAAGTTTCTTTTATGATTTTCAAAAAAAGTGTCATGAATTTATTGTCAATAAGGATATTATCCATTTCAAACTTAAAAAATAAAACAAGTATAAACATAGTATCTGTCTATGATACATACTGACAAAGGAACTGACATTCATTGAGTACCTAATGTGGATCAGGTGTTTAGAAATTCTTATTTAATGTGAATATTGTGGTCAAATAGTGGGCAATTCTACATTAGTTTGCTAGAGCTGCACTAACAAAGGATCACACACTTGTGTGGCTTAAACAACAGAAATTTATTTTGTCACATCTCTGGAGGCCAAAGTTTCAAGATAAAGGTGTTGACAGGTTTGATGTCTTTAGAGGCCTCTCTCCTTGGCTTGCAGATGGCCATTCCCTCCTTGTTTATTCGTGGTTTTTCATCTGTACATACCTTGTCTACATTTTCTTTTCTTGTGAGGACAACAGTCAGATTGGATTAGGGTATACCCTAATGGTCTCATTTTAACTTAATTACCTCTTAAATACCCTGTCAACAAATACAGTCACATCTGAGATACTGACAATAGGGGCTATCCCTTGAACATATGAATTTATTGAGGAGGCTCATAATTCAGCTCACAACAGTCAAGTCATCTGCACAAGATTACACAGTTTATATAAAAAAATCTTGAATTTGCAACCAGGACCATCTGATTTTCCCTTATTTTCTGTCTCTCTAAAATCAGTCATTTAGAAATGTGCAGTCTGCATGTCTAAGAACTTGCAATAGCAAATTGATCCCTCTTTTCAAAATAAACTACCATAGTTGCTTTTTAATGTGTATGAATTGACCATTCTATTACCCCATAGGTATTATATTTAAAAAAACATTTATTTCTGTGGACAAGTCTTGCCGGGAGTGAGGACGATGGAGACGCAAAGACCTGACTCTGAGGACCAGGTTCAGTGACGCAGATCCACTTTATTCAGGAAGTAAACTAGCTTATATATATGAGTTCAGCCAATAGGATGTTATACTAGGACAAATGGCAAAAAAAGATCAGGGATCTGCATGGTTGGTGCTAAGTCACTTCCTTCTTGCAGGCAAGCTCCCTTCCTGGGTATGCTCAGGAGGTTCCTGGGAGCTTGAGTATTCTCACAGCATTGCATCAGCCACAGCTACTAAGAATGCGCTTTGTGCTCCACCCACATATTTCTCCAAAATAATGTGAAGCACCCATCTGGTTATGATCTGGCTCAAAAGAAGAACTATGGTTTGCTCTTAGTTCAAGTCTAATGCAAATTTCAGAGGGTGATGACTTATGTTCACCAATTCTTCCCTTGTGTGCTCCAAACATTTATAACATAGACACAAGCTCTTACTTTAAAAAAAGTTTTCTTATAACTACATACCTTTTAATTAAATCAATTAAATACCACAACTACTTCTACAGAGCTGTTCTCTAGCCTGAAGAACAGAGGTGCTTCACATCTGGTCCCCAGGTCTGTTAAAACATAGAAAGGAGAACCCAGAAGCTTGAGATTGTCATTGTTAGAGCTGTAAAGCATTCATGACATGGTGCAGTCACCAATGTAAACATAGACCTGCCTACATCACAGCAACAGGAGCATGTCAGTGGATAGTGTAGGAATTTCACAGAATTAAAAGTTGTAATATAATGACACCTACTGGAAGAAACCTCTAAAAACTGAAATTTATTTTTCCTTATTTTTTTCTCCTTTTTTCTATTTTTTTCTTCATATTCCTTTTTCTCTTTTTCATTTTTGAATTTCTTTTTTAGTAATTTTTATATATTCATTTTTAATTTGGGGGGATTCTTTCTTTTTGATTTTTTTTTTTTTTTTTGCTTCCAATAATTTTTTTCCTGGGATTTTTCTTCTTTACTTGTCATAATTTTAAAAATTTTTATATTTTAATTTTTTTAATTTTTTAATTTTTTAGTTATTCTTTTGTTTATGTCTTTAACAATACCACTCTTAAATTCCATCAACAAAGAATAAAATGAGTATGATGGCTACACAAGACAGAAATGTATTTCAGAAAGAAAATGAAAAATATCCAGAGAAAAAAATCTCAATCACATGGAAACTCGGAGTTAAGTGATAAAAAATTCAGAATTGAAGCTCTGAGAATACTCAGCAAGATGCAAGAAGACACCAATAGGCAACTTAATGAGCTCAGAAAAAAAAATTAATGAACAAAACAAATACCTCACCAAAGAGATCCAATCTTTAAAAACAGAGATGAACTAAATAATGACTGAGGTGGCAAGTTCAGCTAATAGAACAAGCCTGATAGAGAAAAAAGTCAGTGACATTGAAGAAAGGCCACTTCAGATGCTACAGAGAGAAGAACAGAGAGGCTCACAAATGAAAAAAACAAAAAAAAAACAAAACTGAGAGAGCTCTACAAGAATTGTCTGACTCCATCAGAAAGAGCAATGTAAGAATAATGGGTATATCAGAAGAAGAAGAGAAGGATAAGAGAATGAAGTGCCTATTCAAACAAATAATTGATGAGAATGTCCAAGCCATGAATGAGCTAGAGCTTTGAAGCCAAGAAACAAACAGAACAGAACACCAAGTTACCACAACTCAAACAGACCTACTCCAAGGCAAATTGTAATAAAATTATCAAAAACAAATAACAAAGAAAGAATCCTCAAGGCAGCTAGGGCAAAGAAGACCATAACATATAAAGAAAAGCTCATTAGGTTATCACCAGATTTCTCATCAGAAACTCTACAAGCCAGAAGATTGGAACCAAATATTCCAAGTACTGAGAGAAAGGAATTACCAGCCAAGAATACTATATCCATCAAAGTTATCCTTCAAATATGAAAAACAAATAAAATGTTTCTAGACTTACAGAAGCTGAAGGAATTTACCAACAGAAAACCTCACTGCAGCACATACTCAAGAAGGTTATTTGACCAGACACAAAGAACGAGACAAATCAAAACTACAAGTAAAAACTCCAACAAGGTCACAATAAAAACAAGGATAATCTGTGACAATGACAACATAAAAGAGGAGAAGATAAAGATCTGCAGTAGCAAAGGCAGATAGAGTGCAGAAGCACTCATATGACAAAATACCTTTCTACATATGAACATATTTTTCTTAATCTAATGGTAACCACCAATGAAAAAGCCACTACTGAAACACACAGCTTAAAAAGAAAAAAACAAGAAAAAGAAGTATGGGATACCACCAAATAAAAACAACTGACAGGAACAAAAAAGAGAAGAACCAAACAAAACACAGCAAAAAATGAAACATAAAATGGAGAAAACAAACATAAAATGGAGATAGGAAATCAAACCATAAAATGGAGATAGGAAATCCTCAAATGTCAATAATTATTCTAAGTGTAAATGGGCTGAACTCACCAATAAAGAGCACAGAGTAGCAGAATGGATCAAAAAAGCAAAACCCAACCTATGTTGCCTTCAAGAGACAAATCTGAGCTGCAAGTACAAAAGTAGATTCAAAGTGAAAGGTTGGAAATCAATTCTCCAAGCAAATAATATCTAAAGGAAAGCAAGTGTAGCCATATTCATATCTGACAATGCTAACTTCAAGACAACAATAAAATTTTATCAGTAAGACAGACCACTTCTTAATATATATGCGACAAACCAGGGAACACCAAAATATATAAAATATCTAAAAATAGAAGCAGAAAAAAAAAACAATCATACCTGGAAATTTGACACAACATTGATGTCATTATATATTATATAGATTATCCAAACAGTATATAAGAAAAAAATATTGGCCTTAAATGACACTTTGGACCAAATAGATATAATAAACATTTATGGGACATTTCATCCCAAAACATTAGATAATACATTCTTCTGCACTGTGCATGGAACATTCTCAAGAATAGACCATATGTTGGGCCACAAAACTAATATCATCAAATTTAGAAATATTAAAATTATGCCAAGCATATTTTTTGATCATAAGGTTTTGATACTAGAATTTAACTACAAAAGGAAATAAAAATCCCCCAAAATGTGAAAATTAAACAACATAATTCTAAGAAATGACTGAGTCAAAGAAGAAATAAAAGCAGAGTTTAAAAGATAAATATAGACAAATAAAAATGGCAACATGACATATGAAAATTTCTGGGCTGAAGAAAAAGCAGTAATATGAGGGCAGTTTATATCAATCAGGCATATATAAAGAACCAAGAGAGATCTCAAGTAAAAAACATAACTTCACACTTTACAGAACTAGGAAAAGAAGAAGAAAGGCAATCCAAAGTCAGTGGAAGAAAAGAAGTAGTAAAAATTAAAGCAGAACTGAATGAAAGAGAAAACAAAAAAAAAAGTATAAAAAAAATTAAAACAACAAAGATCTGGTTCTTAGAAAAGTTTAATAAAATTGACAAACCACTGGCTAGACTAAAGAAAAAAGAGGAAGGACTCATATAAACAAAATCCAAAATGAAAGCAGAGAAATTACCATAGACATCATAGATCTAAAAAAGATCATCGTAGAATATTAAGAAAGACTATATGCCACCAAATTCAACAACTTAGTGGAAATGGTTAAGTTCCTAGAACTATACAATCTTCCTAGACTGAGCCATGAAGAAGTGGAAAACCTAAATAGACCTATAAACAGGGAGGATATAGAAACAACTATCAAAAACCTCCCAAAAAAACAAACATCCATGGCCAAATGGTTACACTAGTGAATTCTACCAAATATTCAAAGAATATTTGATACCTATCCTTCTCAACATCTTCCAAAAAATAGAAGAAGCAGTACTGCTGACACATTTTATGAGGCCAACATAACGCTCATACCCAAACCTGGCAAGAACACAAACAAAGAAAACTATAGACCAATAATTCTAATGAATAGAGATAAAAAATCCTAAACAAAATGCTAGCAAATTTAATAAAACAACACATTAAAAAATAATCTATCATGATCAAGTGGGATTCATTTTAGAAGCACACAGATGGTTCAACATACGGAAATCAACCTATGTAATACACCACATCAACAAAACAAAGAACAAAAACCATATGATCTCATCAATAGATGCAGAAAAGGCATTTGATAAGATACAACATTCCTGCCCTGGCCGATTGGCTCAGCGGTAGAGCGTCGGCCTGGTGTGCGGGGGACCCGGGTTCGATTCCAGGCCAGGGCACATAGGAGAAGCGCCCATTTGTCTCTCCTCCCCTTTCCTCTCTGTCTCTCTCTTCCCCTCCCGCAGCCAAGGCTCCATTGGAGCAAAGATGGCCCGGGCGCTGGGGATGGCTCCTTGGCCTCTGCCCCAGGCGCTAGAGTGCCTCGGAGGGGCAGAGCATCGCCCCCTGGTGGGCGTGCCGGGTGGATCCTGGTCGGGCGCATGCCGGAGTCTGTCTGACTGTCTCTCCCCGTTTCCAGCTTCAGAAAAAAAAAATACAAAAAAAAAAGATACAACATTCCTTTATATTTAAAACACTCAATAAAATTGGAATAGAAGGGAAGTATCTCAACATAATAAAGGCCATATATGACAAATCATCATATAATATCATTCCAAATAATGAAAAAAAGCAAGGCTTTTCTTCTAAAATCAGGAATGAGACAAGGCTGCCCTCTCTCTTCATTCTTATTCAACATAATTCTGAAAGTTTTAGCTAGAGTGATCAGGCAAGAGAAAGAAGTAAAAGGCATTCATTTTGGGAAAGAAGAAGTAAAGGTATCAATTTTTTCAGATGACATGATCTTGTATGATATATAGAAAACTCCAAAGACTCCACCAAAAAACTATTAAAAACAATAAACCAATAAAGTAAAGTCACAGGATACAAAATCATTATACACAAGTCTACTGTTTTTTTTATGTGTGAAAAACAAAACTTCAGAAAATTAACTCAAATAAAGAATTCCTTTTACAATTGCAACACAAAATAAAATAAAATACCTAGGAATGAACTTAACAAAGGATGTGAAGGATCTATATACTGAAAACTACAAAACATCATTGCAAGAAATTAAAAAAGACACAATGAAATAGAAAAAAAATCCCACGTTCATAGATTGGATGAATCAACATAGTTAAAATGGTCATATTACCCAAAGTAATATAAAAATGTAATGCAATCCTCATCAAAATGCCAATGTTATTTTTTTTAAAATAGAATAAAAAATTATCAGGTTTGTATGGAACCATAAAAAAACCCAAATAGCCAAAGAAATCCTGAGGAAAAAGAATGAAGCTGAATCTATTACATACACTATCTGACTTCAAATTATACTATGTAGCCACAATTATCAAAATAGCTTGGTACTGGTGGAAAAACAGACATACAGACCAATGGAACAGAATTGACAGCCCCGAAATAAAACCACATGTATATGGCCAAATCATCTTGGACAAAAGTGTCAAAAATATACAATGGGTAAAAGAAAGCCTCTTCAAAAAAATGGTGCTGGGAAAATTGGAAAGCCACATGCAAAAGAATGAAACTTGACTATAATTTGTCCCCATGCACAAAAATTAATTCAAAAATTGGTTAAAGATCTAAATATATGACCTGAAACTATAAATTGCATAGAAGAAAACATAGGTGCTAAGCTCATGGACCTTGCCATAAATAACAATTTATGAACTTGACCCCAAAGGCAAGGAAAAAAATAAATGAATAGAACTATATCAAACTGAAAAGCTTCTGCACAGCAAAAGAAACTGACAACATAACAAATAGTGAGTCAACTAAATGGGAGATGATATTTGCAATGAAGAGCTAGCTCTGATAAGGGGTTAATATCCAAAATATATAAATAACTCACAAAGCTCAACATCAAACAAGCAAACAATCCAATTAAAAAATCGGAGAGGACCTGATCAGACACTTTTCCCAAGAGGATAGACAAACGGCCAACAAATATGTGAAAATATGCTCATCTTCACTAGCTACTCAAGAAATGTAAATCAAAAGTACAATTACATAGCAATTCACACATGTTAGATTGGTTATTATCAACAAGACAGGTAATAACAAGTTTTGAAGAGGTTGTGGGAAAAAAGGAATCCTCATTCACTGCTGGTAGGAATGCAAATTAGTACAACCATTACAAAAAAAAGCTTGGTGATTCCTCAAAAAATTAAGAATAGAACTACCATATGACCCAGCAATCCCTTTACTGGGTATCTACCCCCAAAACTGAAAAACATTGATACGTAAAGACACATGCAGCCCCATATACATCACAGCATTATTCACAGTGGACAAGACATGGAAACAAGCAAAGTGTCCCTCGATAGAGGACTAGATAAAGAAGTTGTGGTACATATATGCAATGGAATACTATTCAGCCATAAGAAATGATGACATAGTGATGTTACATGGATGGATGTTATACTGAGTGAACTAAGTAATTCAGAAAAAGCTAAGAATTGCATGATTTCACACACAGGTGGGATATAAAACTGAGACTTATGGACATAGATAAAAGTGAAGTGGTTATGGAGGAAGGAGAATGCCGAGGAGGGGGAAGAGGGCTTGAGTGAACAGGGAAGGGGGAGAGGTTGGGAAGATGGGTGTAAAGAGTGACAAATACAAGGTGTTGGGAAATGATTTGACTTTGGGTGATGGGTACACAACATAATCAATGGTTCAAATGCTATAGAAATATTTACCTGCAATCTATGTACTCTCACTCTCATTGATCAATGTAACGGTGTTAAATAAAAAAATAAAATTAAAAATTAAAAAAAATGAACTACTGCCATTCTCAAAATTTCATAATCAATTGGCTTTTTTGGGACTCTTAGTACTTCTCAAATAATAAGATTTACCATTTATTGATCATTTTTTATGTACTAAGTACTTTAAATGCATTAATGTTAATGCTGAAGTAAACAGTGCATTGTGGGCATTATTACTTCCATTTTACCTGTGAGACATTACATTCAAGAGTTGTTAAATAACTTTCCTATAATTGTAGACCTATTATTTATTCCAGCCAAATATTTGGGCACATGCAGATATCTGTCTCACTACCTCTCTTGCTCTCACTTAAAAAGAAAAGAAATTTTACATTTAATTAATTTGAATCACATATTTTTTTTCACTCTGGTATTGAAAATAAGGGAATACATAATAGAAAAATATAGTCTAACAGATTATATGTCATGATGCTTTTACAAATGGCTTGAAAATGTTGTCAATCATATCTCAGTGGATAGAGAATGACAGGATTATGAAGAACATGTTTTAGTGTTACTACAGTTTATGGCTTTAATAACAAAATTTAAAAGGAAAACAATGTAAACTATTTCACAGTTTTCAAAGTACTAGGTGTGCAGTGTTGCTTAAATTCAAGTTATTTGTTTTCACTTAAGCAAAATATGTGGACACCCTACCTCTAACAAGGCATAATTTAGGGCACCAAGCCTCTAATCAACCTAATACCCAGCTCTCTGTCCTTTGATTATTTACTCCACTGGCAGAAAATTTCATTAACCCCCTCCTGTGTAATAATTTTCTCTGCCACATGTTCAGGAAAAAAATATTTTTTAGCAATATAATTATGTGGCCATGGTAAATGACAAGTGCTTTCTAAAATTCACCAAGTAGATGAACTCTGGCACCTGACCTATTTGAGCTAACTTTAAAATAATGATATTCTCTTTTAGTTCATTTGCATGGGAGATTTAGAACTTTAGCTTTTCAAAAAAAATGGGTGATACTTAAGGACTTGGCATATCAGGTCACTAATGACATTTGTGTTTATGCTGTGTTGAGAATAACAAGAAATTCATCAGGAGTATAGTGCAAAATCCAAGCATCCAATGCCTGAGTTTCTCTGCATTACTGATTTTATCTGAAGGATTCAGCAGTTCTCCCTATAATTGGCTCATGTCCTTACCAACTGAAGAGTTTAACTGCCTCCGCAGGGTTGAAAACAATTACTGGAGGTTTTTCAATGTAAGCAGACATTGGAGAGGAAATTACCCAGTGATTTGGGGCTTAGTGGAGACAGGCCAAAGGTAGGTGTCCTGTGGGATGGCTGTTGCCCACAGAAGAATGTCATTGTAAGCTTATCTAACTACTAGGGGCTTTCACAAGAATTTTTAAGCTACCTAATCTCTGAATGTGGCATGTAGACAGATATATTTACAGGTGATATTCTGGCTGTTTCCATTTCAAAATAAGGCAAAGCATAAAATGGTCAAAGAGACAAATTGTTTTCTAAACATGCTTTAGATGCTCTAAATTCTAGTCGTCCAGACTGCTAAGCAAAATAGAGACAATTCTTTCATTAATCCATTCAATCGAATACCTGTTAGAAAGAGATATTATGAAAGGTGCTGAAGACACAACAAAAAACAAGACGTGCAGTTTTGTTTTGTTTTTTTCCCTCAAATTACTGAGAATTATGTAGGGGAACAAGAATAAATAGATTAAATGCAATGTGTGCCAGTAAAGATGGGTACAAGTTCATGTGGCAATACCAAGGAAAGTAGGCATACAACATACTCTAGGCATGGTTCGTAAAGATTTTCTGATAGAGGGCCCTTGAGCTAAGGTTTAGAAGATTAGTAGTTTGCCAATCTGTTGAGTAAGGAAGTAGTATATTCTAAGTAGAGAAAATAGCAAGTGCTGGCTCAGAGATGTACGAACAATGAGTTCAAGGTGACACACACAAAACCATACAATGATAGAAACTACGTCTTAAAAAACAAATCACGAAAATTAGCTTTCTTTGTTCTTATCTTCTATTTACCCTAAAAGTCAAATGACTAACAATAGCAGTTAATTGAGGGGTCTGAGTAATTAAGGGTTTAACAGAACAACAATGAATTTAGCAGGGGATGTGGAGGGGTCAATCTAACTACAGTACATAAAATATGGTCCAGGTTTTTTTCTTTTTATTTTAAAAACTTGCAACAGACATGAGTCAGGTTGCACAACAGTAGGCCTGATGAATTTTTTTTTTACTCTTTTTATCATCATGTATGCTTGTCAGCAATTTGAATTCACCACAGAGATTGTTAAAGTGGATTGATCAGCCAGGCTGCTTTCAAACAATTAATAAATACCTCCTCAACCATGCCCATTAAAAAAAAAAAGAAGTTATAAGGCAGCTTAGTAGTTCACAAAGATGCATATAATACAGTAAGATATAAAAAAATTGAAAATAAGTGAGAAATGAGGCAAAAAGAAGATAAAAGCAATACAGCAGAAGATAGTTAAGCATATCAAGTTAGCCAGACAAAACACTAATGAAGCCTGTAAAGTAGAAAAGGTGGTCCACAATTTTGGCTATCTAGAATGTAACATAGAGAAAGAGACAATTACACTATTCACAGTATATACTGTGCCTGAGCAAATCCTTACTTGTTCAGTAGAGGAACTTTGAAACCTTGTTCACAGAAACACCACTTGTCTTATCCTGTATGGTTCTTGTGGCAAGAAACTGCACACTAAGTTTATCAAACAAACATATCAGCACCATGGACAAATACACAAATAGCTTAAATTTCCAATGGGTTTGTGACCATCTCAAACTTTTTTTTCACCTGACCTGTGGTGGTGCAGAGGCTAAAAGCGTTGACCTGGAATGCTAAAGTCACTGGTTCAAAACCCTGGGCTTGCCTAGTCAAGGCACATATGGGAGCTAATGCTTCCTGTTCCTTCTCCCTTCTCTCTAAAATAAATTAAAGAAAAAAACATCTTTTTTTTTTTAAGTGTTCTAAGTAGGTCATTCTTTCTATTTATGTTGTGGGTCTAGCCACACTTTTGTTTCATAAATTTTGTGAATTTCTGAGACCTTTCAGTGAGGAAAATTAATTACCATGATCACAAAATGTTATTCTTCTAGCAACATATGTCAATAATTTCAGTGCCTTGGAATACTGCCTGTGAGATGACCTGTCTCTCTCTTATCATATACAAACTAACAGTCTTCCTACAATTGTAACTCCAGATTTACTGTGTGTGATTATGTTGTAAAACAGAAAAGGATAAAAGATACTTATGTGATGTGATACCTGTCCATTACCCGGGCATTTTTCTGTAGAATGGAAAGTAATTTAAGTTGAAGAATAAGACAGATGGTGTATGAAGCAATTCTGTTGTTGGTTTCAACCATAGAAAATAGCATCTGATCAGTATCAGGTACCTAAGTTGTTAATTCCTATAACAAGTGGAGAGAAGTAGCTGGATTGCAGAGAATGAAGTTACATCAATATAGCACAAAAGAACATTTTCAGTTCAGCAATCACAATATGTTATAAGAACACTATCTCCACTGAAGACAAGGTGATTTGTAAAATCAAATTTATTACCTAAAAGCCCCCCCTTTTTAAGGGTTCTGTCTATTTGATAAAAAGATTTTGAGTCAATGGTGAAGGAATATCTATCAATGAACTTCAGCACCATACAAGGCAAGCTTCAGGCAAAAATCAAAGTGTCACAAATAAAAATCTTATATTAAAATAAGGGAATTTTACTTGTCAACTTTTTCTGTAGTTTGTGTGGAAGAAGTGATCATATGGCCAAGGAATCTTCAATCTTAGTAAATCTTTATTTGTGAAAATGATAAAAACTTAGATAATTGAGGGATAAAAATGTTTTGTTTTTTTTTTTTGTATTTTTCTGAAGCTGGAAACAGGGATAGACAGACAGACTCCCGCATGCGCCCAATCGGGATCCACCCGGCACGCCCACCAGGGGGCGATGCTCTGCCCCTCCGGGGTGTCGCTCTGTCGTGACCAGAGCCACTCTAGCGCCTGGGGCAGAGGCCAAGTAGCCATCCTCAGCGCCCGGGCCATCTTTGCTCCAATGGAGCCTCGCTGCGGGAGGGGAAGAGAGAGACAGAGAGGAAGGAGAGGGGGAGGGGTGGAGAAGCAGATGGGCGCCTCTCCTGTGTGCCCTGGCCGGGAATCGAACCTGGGACTTCTGCATGCCAGGCAGATGCTCTACCACTGAGCCATCCGGCCAGGGCCTAAGGGATAAAATTTGAATTCATAAAACAGACAGATATTTGTGTCCTGAGATTTAAAACTTGTTATGGTTTTATATGTGGAGGTAAGATTAAAAAAAATGTAAGAACAAGCACATTGCTGGCTGCAGTAACCCCAAAATTTTTTGTAGCAATGGTGAATGTACTTCATTTAGAAGAGATCCCAAGTAATATTTTTTCAGTTATATAATTTTTTTGACTGGACAGCACAGTTGTAATATTCTGAAAATGCCTCCTTATCGTGTTTTAAATAGAAAACAATTTCTAAATATTCTTTTGAACAACTGCTATGTTTCTGTGTCTAAGAAAACATTAAAGATTAGATTTTAAAGACTCTCTTCTATACAGAAAGGAGATAGTACAGTGAGTAAAAGATAAGCACCAATCTAGCCCAAACTCATAATTCTCAAAGTAATTATTCTGATAGTTGTTTAAGGCAATGGAGATATTTCCAGCTGGGAATTTATTAAAAAAAAAAAAAAAAACAATTCTAAAGAGGGTATAAGAATTTTTCATCCATGAGCTATTCTATGTTCTATAACCTCTCTGGTAGCAAGTTGTTACATGCTTACCAAAGCAACCCTGTCATATGCATTCATTTTTGGAGCATTCTCTGGATTCAAGCTAAAGGGTTCTTAAATTGGCCTCTGCCTTAAGCACCTGAACACCTTGGGGGAGCTAGCAAACTGTAGTTGGGTGATTATTATTGCCTATGTTGATATTGAATAATAATTTTAACTACTGCTCTTAAACATAAATTCTAGTTCTAATATGAATTGCAGATATATTCTGTTTTTTTTTTAATGTAACAGATGAATAAATTTCCTGCTGTGACTCATAACCTTTTGACTTATGTTAACAACATTGAGGCAGGCTGACATTAGGTAAACTGAGATGCCTGTCTTGTTTCAGTATCATTGTGAAAGCAACCAGGTTGTCTAGGGGGAAAATAGTTGAGAGCAGATGGGCTATTCAGAAACCTCATGATCTTTCCTCTCGAAAGGTTCCCTTGAGACAGAGGATAAAAGTCATGCAGAAGGAAACAAGAGTCATAATGAATGAAATACAATGTACTATTTCTGGTTAGGAAGAGTGTTATTTTTGTGAAATTGATATATTGCCAACAACTATAGTCTTGGTAATGAGTCATGTAATATGAATATTGATTTAGAGTCTAATAATTTAATTTGCTTTCACCAGTTGACACAAATTTTCCTTCATGTAATCTTTGCTATAACAGAGTAGGACTTAGGCTTCCAGCCTAGCACAAGGCTCCCTTAGCCTACTAACTTTTTTAGTTCCTTACATTCCTTTTAGTTTGAAATTTACCATCTTATTTCACAACTTCTAAATGCACTGTCAGGCCAAACTATTCCTGAATAATCTCTTTCACTGAATAAAATTCTTTCCCATAAACAGTTGGGGAATTTCCTTTAGAGGCCACTAGAAGGCAGCTCATGCATAATAAAGTCCCTGCTGAACTGTAGAATAGCTACCAAATTGCTCAGGTGTCTCAAGGAATTACTTCTTTACAGAACTGCTCAAGTCTTTCTAGAGCTACACTAGGGCCACAGATTTTTGAAGTATTATACATATGACACTATTTTAAACTTCCCTTTGTGCGCCCTAAAGTAGGGTTCAGCATTCTTTTTTCTAATTCTTTCTAAAGTGACTTTGTAGTAGGTAAGTATTTGAGTTCAGCATTCACTCCTAGCAATGTCTCAACTCACATAACCTGAGCTTAAGTCTTACAGTACCTTTGCACAACTTCTCCCACAACTTTAATGGAAAAATAACATATCTGGGCTAAAGTTTGTTAGAATCAGAGACTGGGTGTGTAATTTTGGAGTTTGCCATGTATGTGGAAGTAAATAGTTCCATCTCCACCCACTGACACAAGCCAAAAACTTAGAAATCATCCTTAAAACATACACAATCCATCGCCTCATTTCACCATCAATTCCCATTAGTTTACTTTCCAAACAATGCTTTATTCTGTCAACTTTTTCTATTTCTGCCTCCAGCACCCTTGTCCGAAGAACCTTCATCAGAAAACATATCCTCATCACCTTAAGTTTACTACCTGAGTCCACATTTCTCCATCACAATTTGTGTCCCAAACTGCAACCAGAGTGATATTTTAGAAACGCAAATGGTGGCCCTGGCCTGTTGGCTCAGTGGTAGAGCATCGGCCTGGCATGCAGGAGTCTCAGGTTCAATTCCTGGCCAGGGCACACAGGAGAAGTGCCCATCTGCTTCTCCATCCCTCCCCCTCTCCTTCCTCTCTGTTTCTCTTCTCCCCTCCCGCAGTTAAAGCTCCATTGGAGCAAAGTTTGCCCAGGCGCTGAGGATGGCTCTGTGGCCTCTGCCTCAGGCGCTAGAATGGCTTTGGTTGCAACAGAACGATGCCCCAGATGGGCAGAGCATCGCCGTCTGGTGGGCATGCTGGGTGGATCCTGGTTGGGTGCATGCGGGAGTCTGTCTGACTGCCTCCCCGTTTCCAACTTCAGAAAAATACAAAAAAAAAAAAAAAAAAAGAAAAGAAAAGAAACGCAAATGGTTAATGACTTTCAGTTGGTTTTAGAATGAAAACCAAAACACTTAACCTGGTTTTAGAAGGTATTGAACGACCCTGTCTAGCTCTCCAGCCTAATCTTCTTTTCTCCCCATGGTTCTCTGTGCTTCAGCATCATAAGGTTTTTATCAGTACTCATACTCTTTAAGCTCTCTTATGTCTCAGGGTGTTTGCACATGTTCCTTTTTTCTGCCTAGATTGCAATTCTGTACACTTCCTCTATTTTATCTGCTTAATTTCTCCTCAACATTCAATTTTTTTTCTGAAATGTCAATTCTTTGGGAAAATTTATCTTGAATCTCTTTCCCCAGAAGGAAATATTATGTCCCTTGGTATAGCTCCCAGTAGTTTTCATTGTATTTAGCCCAGTTTTTAATTACATATGTGTATACATTTTTAGACTGAATGTAAGCTTGAGACATGAGCTATGTTTTAGTCATCATTTTATGCCTAAAGATAAATAATAAGTACTCAGTGGGGATACATTAAGTGTATGAAAAAACAAATGAATGAACAACAAATGCTGCTGCCCAAAAGGAGGCCTTAGATTCTCTGTATTAATCTGTATGGGATTATAAATAAAATAAAAGACAAATGGGTGGCATATAAACATTTCCAATAAGTTCTCTAAGAGAAATAGATTTTTACAACAGAAAAGAAAAGTGTTATTGTGGTCGTTCTTATTATTTATTATATTATTACAAATGAAAGCATGCATGGAGGTAGAAAACAGGTTTGCCCTATTTAGGGAATAGTAAAATGTCAGGCAGAATATTGTTAATGTGTGAGAATAAAACACAAAGCTAGTTGATTAAAAAAACCACAAAGCTAGTTGAGTGCAAATTTTAAAAATCATTAGTTAGAGGGAACATAACTCACTGAAAGCCAGCTACCATGTATAAGCCAGTAACAACTCCAACAAATATGGCAATGGATTACACTAGAAATAGAGAAGAAATAGTTTTAATTTGTCTGCTTTAAAATATGGTCATTTACTCATGATAGCCAAATACTGAAAACAACCCAGGTGTCCATCAATAGGAGAATGATATATGTATACAATAGAGTAGCAAACCATTCAGTAATAAAATGAACAAATTATTGATGCCAAAGATATTTGACAAAATTCAACAGACTTTCATGAGAAAAACATCCAATTAACTACAAATATAAGGAAACTATTTCAACATACTAAAAATCCATATATAAAAAGTCCACAGTTAACTTCATATTCAATGGTGAAAGACTTGAAACATTTCCCTCTAGGATCAGACACCAAAAGGATGCCTATTTTCACTCCTTCTATTCAACAGAATACTGCGAGACCTAATCAAAGCAAATTCTGCAAAAATAAATAAATAAATGACATCCAGATTGAAAAGTAAGAGAAAAAGTATCTCTTTTTTGCAGATGACATGATCTTATATGTAGAAACTTCTAAAGATTCTACAACAACAACAAAAAATCTGTTAAAATAGAATTTAGTAAAGTTTCAGTGTACAAAGATCAACATACAAATGTCAGTTCTGACTCCATACACTAACAATGAACAATATGAAAAAAAATGTTAAGAAAACAATTTCATTTACAATAGCATCAGTAAATTATGTAAGAACAAATTTTACCAAGGAAGCTAGAGACTTGTACACTGAAAACTACAAAATATTGCTGAAAAAATTGGAAAGAAAAAAAAAACCCAAAAACAAATGGAAAGACATTCCATGTTCATAAATTGGAAGACATAATTTCCTCAAAATAATAATACTGCCAAAGCAATCTGGTGATTCAGTGCAATCCCTTTCAAAACTTCCAGTAGTATATTCTGCAGAAATACAAAACTTCACCCTAAAATGGATAAGCAACCTCAAGGGATCGCAAATAGTGAAGACTATCTTGAAAAAATACAGTTAGAGGTCTCACACTTCTTGATTTCAATTTATGCTTATTACATGCCAACTTATTATAAAGCAACAGTAATCAAAACAGTATGGTATTAGTGTAACATAGACATATAGACCATTAAATAAAATAGATAGACCAGAAATAAACCCTTACAGATTAAAAAAAAAACCCACAAAAACAAAAACGAAATAGCCTTCTCTGTCTCTTCAAAAATTGTGCTGGCGAAACTGGATATCCACATACAAAAGAATTAAGTTGAACCCTTACCTTATACTATATACAAAAATAACTCAAAATGGATCAAAGACCTACATGTAACACCAAAAAATATAAAACTCCTAGAGGAAAACATGGGGGGGAAACTTCATGACATTGGATTTGGCAATGGTTTCTTGGATATAATAACAAAAACACACACAATGAAACAAAATAATAATAAATGAAATTATATATAAAAAAGCATTTGTGCATCAAAGAACATATGCAACAGGGTAAAAAGGTCATCTTTTTACCTGGAAGAAAATATTTGCACATCACATATCTGATTAGGGATTAATATCCAAAATGTACAAAGAACTACAACTCTCTCTCTCTCTCTCTCTCTCTCTCTCTCTCTCTCTTTCTCTCTCACACACACACACACACACACAAACACACAAGCAAATTACCCAATTTAAAAGTGGATAAAGAACTGAATGGACATTTCTTCAAAATGATATACAAATGGCTAATAAGAATATGAAAAGATTAAATAAGCATCACTAGTTATGGAAATGCAAATCAAAACTATAATAACACTTCACTTCCATTATGATGGCTACTATATATACAAAAAAGAAAATGACAAGTGTTGAACAAGAAATAGAGAAATTGAAATGCTGTGCACTTTTGGGGGGAATACAAATGGTACAGTCACTGTGGAAAACAATATAGTGGTTCCTCAAAAATTTTAAAATGAAATTACCAAATAACCCAGGATCTCAAAGAGATTTTTGCAGGCTGATAACAGCAATAGTTACAATAGCTAAGAGGTTGAACCAACCCAAATGACCATAGATGGAAGTGTGGATAAAAAAAAAGCTCGTACATACATAAAATGCAATATCATTCAGCCTTAAAAAGGGAGGAAATACTGTTACAAGCTACCACATAGATGAACCGTGTGGATATTACACTAAGTGAAATAAATAAGTCACAAGAAGGTAAATACTGCAGGATTCCATTTGTAGAAAGGTATCTAAAGTAGTCAAATTCATAGAAACAGGAAGTAGTACAGCAGTTGCCAGGGGCTGAGGGGACGGAAAATTTTTGTTTAATAGGTATAGGGTTTTAGATGCAAATGTTTAGAAAATTTATTGCACAGTTTGAATGTACTTAACACCACTGAATTATCTTAAAAATTATTAAGATGAAAATTTTTATGTTACATGCTTTTTAATTTTTACTACAATTAAAAAAATTAATTTACTAATAATATATGCAACAGCTAGGATGAAAACTTAAAAAAAGATAGATCTATCTGAAAATATTACTATGACAGAGAAGACTTAAATAAAATAATTCACTCTATAAACCTTTATTTATATAACATTTTTAAAAAGGCAAAACTAATCTCCTTTGAAAAGGAACCTAAAAAGTATTGGGAGTATGTGGGAATAGGGAGGGGACTGATTGCGGAGTATCTAAAGAAACTTTATGAGGTGATGGCATTATTTTAGGTCTCTATAGGGGTTAGGTCATACAAGTCTTACATTTTGTCAAAAGTTCTCAAGCATTATACTTAAGGTGTGTGGATTTCAATATGCGAATTTTACCTTTTAAAATAAAACAAATATTGAACGTTAGTTAATGATATGTACTCTATAAGTAAAATGTACTATCTGCAACTCACTTTTAAAAGCATTAAAATGAGATACATTGGTGGATGAATGAATGTTTAGATATGTGATATAGCAACATATAAATTGGGGAATATAAGTATATATTAAATAGATGAGGACTGTATAATTCTTTGAAGTAATTTCTCCATAAAATTTTTCTTAATGCAATGTTGAAAAAAAAAAATCATTTCAGTGAAGTTCTGCCTTACACTGAGGGCCTACTTATGGGTCCTTTGTTGCAGTGGTCCCCAACCCTCCGGGCTGCAGACTGGTACCAGTCCGTGGGCCATTTGGTACCAGTCCGCAGAGAAAGAATAAATAACTTACCTTATTTTTGTTTTATTTATATTTAAGTCTGAACGATGTTTAATTTTTTTATTTTTCTGAAGCCAGAAATGGGGAGAGACAGTCAGACATACTCCTGCATGCACCTGACCGGGATCCACCCGGCACGCCCACCAGGGGGCGACGCTCTGCCCACCAGGGGGCGATGCTCTGCCCCTCTGGGGCATCGCTCTGCTGCAACCAGAGCCACTCTAGCGCCTGGGGCAGAGGCCGAGGAGCCATCCCCAGCGCCCAGGCCATCTGTTGCTCCAATGGAGCCTTGGCTGCAGGAGGGGAAGAGAGAGACAGAGAGGAAGGAGAGGGGGAGGGGTGGAGAAGCAGATGGGCGCTTCTAATGTGTGCCCTGGCCGGGAATCGAACCTGGGACCTCTGCACAACAGGCCGACGCTCTACCACTGAGCCAACCGGCCAGGGCGATGTTTTATTTTTAAAAAATGACCAAATTCCCTCTGTTACATCTGTCTAAGACTCACTCTTGACGCTTGCCTCAGTCACGTGATACATTTATCTGTCCTACCCTAAAAGCCGGTCGTGAAAATATTTTCTGACATTAAACTGGTCTGTGGCCTAAAAAAGGCTGGGGATGACTGCTTTATTGGATTTTATACAGACTTCTGCTACACACTGTTTAAATGTTATGGCTTTTAGTTATTTTATTTTGCTATATTCTCTATTCTACTGGAAGTCCATTGAAGATTGATACTGTGTTTCATCTCTGTATTCCTGATGGGTAGCATACTTCCACATGGTAGATAATTTTAAGATGTATATTGAATAAATAATTCCAAGATAAATAACTAGAAAATAACTTTTTATTTGTTTAATTTACAAACAATTTTCTAGGTTCCTTGTTATAGCTATCATTCATGTTATGCTTATTACACATCAAGAACGTAGCTACATTCTTTCTAACATTGCCTCAATTTTCAAACCAACCTATGGTTTATCTGTTAAACATTACAAGTAAAGCAACTGGGACTCTGAAAGGTTAAATAGTTTACCCAATTATTGAGCCAGTAAATGGTGGTGTTGGGAATCAGCTCTTATCTATGTCCAAAAGCCATACTCTGAACCACTTTGGAGTGCAAATTGTTCCTGAACAATAATTCATGTTTTCTACTTTTTTGTGTGCTACATACTATGCTAGGCACTGGGAAATGTAAGAGAAAAAAGGTCCATGGAGGAAGACACATTTAATGTGTGTGCCTAGATATGTTCTTATACCACATATACTGTATGTAAAATCTTTCATGAAAGCTTTAGGAAAGTGAGTAGAATTATGTCCCCTCCTACTACTCACACACATACACACACACACACACACACACACACACACACACACGTGTTATTTCCAAATAACTGCTTTCATCATCCATGAAAATCAAAGAAAAAGCAGCCTTCTTCCCCTCTAGCTGTTCTGGAGCATTTGGGGATGACATTTGAGTGCATTCTTTTGCAAATGATTGCTTTGCCTCAGGAGAGAGATTAATTGGTTTCCATGGTCAGCTACTTTTTTTACAGAAAAATCTGTCAAGAGAGGAGAATAGGAAAAGCAAAATCTTGTGTTTGCATCTTTTTTAAGCAGCATTGAGTAATTTGAATGAAAAATTCTGTGTGCATATATGACAAATTTTTTATTTAGCTTATCTTTTAAAGAAAGAAATTTCAGAATTGGTATCTGGCTTGTTAACTTTTGGGGTTTCTAAATGGTTTTAAATAGTATTTTTAAATTATAATAAATACTATTATAATAAATTATAATAGCTGAATTTATTAAGCATTTACTACAGGCCAGTTAGGATACTACACATCTTACATGATTTAGCAATATAACTGTCACAAAAATCTTATGAGAAAAGAACTATTATTATTAATACCATTGTACAAATGAGGATGTATCAGAAAGGTTGAGGAATTGATGTGGTACCACAGGAGAAGGAGGTAGAACCTGTGCTCCATCCAGTCTTATTTGTTTTCAGAGTTCATGTGCTCAATTGTTCTACTGTGATTTCTTCTCATCTTACAGGAGGAAGGAAAACAGACAGTCATTCTAACAGTACATTAAGCAATAACAAGCAAACTTCAGTCAGGCGAAACATCATAGATTCTGCCAATCATTTCCTTTCACCTCTCATTCTGCCCCAACTTCCACCCTCATTATAACTCCCAACTCTTGGTATGTTAAGAAGACATCAAGAGTGCAGTGCTGTCTCTGTCTGCAAGTTGGGAAGAGAACTCTCACCAAAATCCCACCATGCTTTTACCTTAATCTTGGACTTCCAGCCTCCAGAACTGTATAAAGTAAATATTTGTTATTTAAGTCACTCAGTCTGTACTCTGTTGGTAAAGAAGCCTGACCCAAGATGATTGTTTTCATTACAATGTGTTCATTTGACCATTCTCTATTGCAGGAATTTGGTTCAAAAGGGAAAAAAATTATTAATTAACAGTATGCATTATAAAAAGCTGGAGAACCAGAAACAGTGCACAATACCTATAGCATCTTTGCATTTATGTATAAATGTATAGAGGTCTCTTATGCCTACTGTTTTCAGTTTAAAAGTGAATGTACCTATAGCCAACCAATCTTGAAAAAAACAAACTGGAAAACTTGCTTCAAAATTTTGAAACCTACAACAAAGCTACAGTAATCAAGACATTGCAGTGCTTGCATAGGAGATATATATATATATAAATATATATATATATTTATATTTATATATTTATATATATATAATCACTGTAATAGAATTGAGTCCAGGGTGCCAAGACTATTCAATTGGGGAATGAATGGTGTTTTTTAAAAATTGGTGCTCAGATAACTGAATATCTCTCACAAAAGAATGACATTAGGCCTTTTGCCACACATACAAATTAACTCAAAATGGATCACAGAAATGTGTGTATGAGGTAAAATTATGAAATCTTAGAAGAAAACAAAGAAGTCAAACTATGACCTTGAGCTATGCAAAGGTTTTATTAGAGACCTAGAAATAACACAACTGAAAACTGGAGGCAGACAACACCAAGCCTAGACTCAACCAACTCTACAAACAAAACACCAAAAATGAGAAGACAAAAAAGTGCAATCCAAATGAAACCTTCAGGAGATGAACTGAGTGATATGGAAATAATCAAACTTCCAGATGCGGAGTTCAAAATAATGATTGTAAGGATGCTTAGGGATCTTAGAACAACAATGGATGGTCACTACGAACACCTAAATAAAGAAATAGCAAGTATAAAAAAGAATCAGTTGGAGATGACAAATACAATATCAGAAATAAAGACCACAATGGAAGGAATTAAAAACAGGATAGATAGAGCAGAGGATCGAATCAGTGAGTTAGAGGACAACTGGAATGAAGGCATGAAAGCAGAGAAGAAAAGAGAAAAGAGACTCAAAACATCAGAGGAAACTCTTAGAGAGCTCTGTGACAACATGAAGAGAAATAACATCCGCATCATAGGGGTTCCTGAAGAAGAAGAAAAGGAACAAGGAATAGAGATGTTGTTCAACCATATCATAGCTGAAATTTCCCTAAATTAATGGAAGAGAAACTCTCACAAGTCCAAGAAGGACAGAGGACTCCATTAAAGAGAAACCCGAAGAAACCTACACCAAGACACATCATAATTAAAATACCAAAGCTAAGCGATAAAGAGAAAATATTAAAGGCTACAAGAGAAAAAAAGTTATCACCTACAAAGGAGCCCCCATAAGGATGACATCCGACTTCTCAACAGAAACACTTGAGGCCAGAAGGGAATGGCAAGAAATATTCAAAGTAATGCAGAACAAGAACCTACAACCAAGACTACTTTATTCAGCAAGGCTATTGTTTAAAATCGAAGAAGAAATAAAAAGCTTCCCAGACAAAAAACAACTCAAGGAATTCATTACAACCAAACCAATGCTGCAGGAAATGTTAAGGGGCCTGTTGTAAACAGATCAAAGTGGGAAAAGAATATAGCAAAAAAAGGAATACACCTTTAAAGAAGAAAATGGCAATAAACAACTACATATCAATAATAACCTTAAATGTAAATGGATTAAATGATCCAATCAAAAGACATAGGGTAGCTGCATGGATAAGAAAACAGGACCCATACATATGTTGTCTACAAGAGACACACCTTAGAACAAAATACACAAATAGATTGAAGGTAAAAGAATAGAAAAAAAACATTTCATGCAAATGGAAATGAAAAAAAAGCAGGGGTAGCAATACTTATATCAGACAAATTGGACTTTAAAACAAAGGATATAGTAAGAAATAAAGAAGGCCACTACATAATGATAAAGGGAGTAATCCAACAGGAAGATATAAGTATTATAAATATCTATGCACCTAATATAGGAGCACCCAAATATATAAAACAGACTTTGATGGATTTAAAGGGTGAGATAAACAGCAATACTATATTAGTAGGGGATTTCAATACCCCACTAACATCACTAGATAGATCCTCAAGAAAGAAAATTAACAAAGAAACAGCAGACTTATTGGAAACACTAGATCAACTCGATTTAATAGATATCTTCAGAACCTTTCACCCTAAAGCAGCAGAATATACATTCTTTTCAAGTGCTCATGGTACATTCTCTAGGATAGACCACATGTTAGGGCACAAAAATGCTCTCAACAAATTTAAGAAGACTGAAATCATATCAAGCACTTTCTCTGATCACAATGGCATGAAACTAGAAATGAATCACAGCAGAAAAGCTCAAAAATTCTCAAACACATGGAAACTAAATAGCAAGGTGTTAAATAATGAATGGATTAAGAATGAGATCAAAGAAGAAATAAAAAAAATTCCTAGAAACGAATGACAATGAGCATACAACAACTCAAAATTTATGGGACACAGCGAAAGCAGTACTGAGAGGGAAGTTCATAACACTACAGGCACACTTTCAGAAGCTAGAAAAAGCTCAGATAAACAACTTAACCCTGCATCTAAAAGAATTAGAAAAAGAACAGCAAGTAAAGCCCAAATGTAGTAGAAGGAAGGAAATAATAAAGATCAGAGCAGAAATAAATGACATAGAGGTTAAAGAAACAATACAGAGGATCAATGAAACTAGGAGCTGGTTCTTTGAAAAGGTAAACAAGATTGATGAACCTTTAAGTAGATTCACCAAGAAAAAGAGAGAGAGGATTCAAATAAATAAAATTAGAAATGAGAGAGGAGAAATAACAACTGACAAAACAGAAATACAAAATATTGTAAGAAAATACTATGAAGAACTGTATGCCAAAAAACTAGACAACCTAGATGAAATGGACAAATTCCTTGAAACATAAAATATTCCAAAAATCAATCTGGAAGAATCAGAAAACCTAACAGACCAATTACAACAAATGAGATCGAAACAGTTATCAAAAAACTCCCAACAAAGAAAAGTCCGGGGCCCGATGGCTTCACAATGGAATTCTACCAAGTATTCAAAGAACAACTAACTCCTATCCTTCTCAAACTATTTCAAAAAATTCAAGAGGAAGGAAGACTTCCAAGCTCCTTTTATGAGGCGAGCATAATTCTGATTCAAAACCAGGCAAAGACAACACAAAGAAAGAAAATTATAGGCCAATATCTCTGATGAATATAGATGCTAAAATCCTCAACAAAATATTAGCAAACCAGATCCAACAATATATGAAAAAAATCATACACCATGATCAAGTGGGATTTATGCTGGGGAGGCAAGGCTGGTACAATATTCATAAATCAATCAATGTGATTCATCACATAAACAAAAAGAAGGAGAAAAACCATATGATAATTTTAATACATTCAGAAAAAGCATTTGATAAAATCCAGCACCCATTCATGATCAAAACTCTCAGCAAAGTGGGAATACAGGGAACATACCTCAACATGATAAAAGCCATCTATGAGAAAGCCACAGCCAACATCATACTCAATGGGCAAAAATTAAAAGCAATACCCTTAAGGTCAGGAACAAGGCAGGGGTGCCCCCTTTCACCACTCTTATTTAACATAATCCTGGAAGTCCTAGCCACAGCAATCAGACAAGAAGAATAAATAAAAGGCATTCAAGTTGGAAAAGAAGAAGTAAAACTATCATTATTTGCAGATGATATGATATTGTATATAGAAAACCCTAAAGTCTCAGTCAAAAAGCTACTGGACCTGATAAATGAATTCAGCAAAGTGGCAGGATATAAAATCAATACTCAGAAATCAGAGGCATTTTTATACACCAACAATGAACAGTCAGAAAGAGAAATTAAAGAAACAATCCCCTTCACAATTACAATAAAAAAAATAAAGTACCTAGGAATAAACTTAACCAAGGGGACTAAAGACTTGTATTCGGAAAATTACAAAGCATTGATAAAAGAAATCAAGGAAGATACAAACAAGTGGAAGCATATACCGTGCTCATGGTTAGGAAGAATAAACATCATTAAAATATCTATGTTACCCAAAGCAATCTATAAATTCAATGCAATACCAATTAAAATACCAATGACATACTTCAAAGATATAGACCACGTATTCCAAAAATTTATATGGAACCAAAAGAGAACACGAATAGCCTCAGCAATCTTAAAAAAGAAGAATAAAGTGGGAGGTATTACAATTCCTGATATCAAGTTATACTACAAGGCGTTGTACTCAAAACAGCCTGGTACTGGCATAAGAACAGGCATATAGATCAATGGAACAGAACAGAGAACCCAGAAATAAACCCACAGTTCTATGGACAACTGATATTTGACAAAGGAGGTAAGGAAATACAAAGGAGTAAAGACAGCCTCTTTAACAAATGGTGTTGGGAAAATTGGACAGCTACCTGCAAAAAAATGAAACTAGATCACCAGCTTACACCACTCACAAAAATAAACTCAAAATGGATAAAAGACTTAAATGTAGGCCGTGAAACCATAAGCATCTTAGAAGAAAACATAGGCAGTAAGCTCTTGGACATCTCCCGGAGCAATATATTTGCTGATTTATCTCCACAGGGAAGTGAAATAAAAGACAGGATAAACAAATGGGACTATATCAAACTAAAAAGCTTTTGCACAGCTAAAGACAACAAGAACAGAATAAAAAGACAAACTACACAATGGGAGAACACATTTGACAATACGTCTGATAAGGGGTTAATAACCAAAATTTATAAAGAACTTGTAAAACTCAACACCAGGAAGACAAACAACTCAATCCAAAAATGGGCAAAAGAGATGAATAGACACTTCTTCAAAGAGGACATACAGATGGCCAATAGGCATATGAAAAAATGCTCAACATCACTAATCATTAGAGAAATGCAAATTAAAAACACAATGAGATATCACCTCACACCAGTCAGAATGGCGCTTATCAACAAAACAACAGAATAAGTGCTGGCGAGGATGTGGAGAAAAGGGAACCCTCCTGCACTGCTGGTGGGAATGCAGACTGGTGCAGCCACTGTGGAAAACAGTATGGAGATTCCTCAAAAAACTGAAAATCGAACTGCCTTTTGACCCAGCTATCCCACTTTTAGGAATATACCCCAAGGACACCATAGAACGGCTCCAAAAGGAGAAATGCACCCCCATGTTTGTGGCAGCATTGTTCAGAATAGCTAACATCTGGAAACAGCCCAAGTGTCCGACAGAGGACGAGTGGATTAAAAAGCTTTGGTACATATATACTATGGAATACTACTCAGCCATAAGAAATGATGACATCGGATCATTTACAATAACATGGATGGACCTTGACAACATTATACGGAGTAAAATAAGTAAATCAGAAAAAAAAACTAAGATGAATCCATACATAGAAGGGACATAAAAATGAGACTCAGAGACATGAACAAGAATGTGATGGCAACAGGGGTGGGGGGTGGGGGGAGGGGGGATGAGGTGAAGAAGGAGAGAGGAGTTGGGGGAGGGGAGGGGCACAAAGAAAACCAGATAGAAGGTGACAGAAGACAATTTAACTTTGGGGGAGGGGTATACAGCACAATCAAATGTCAAAATAATCTAGAGATATTTTCTCTCAACATATGTATCCTGATTTATCAATGTCACTGCATTAAATTTAATAAATAATAAAAAAATCATATTTTACAAACTTATTTGACCAACACCACATTTTGTTTATCCATGCATCTGTTGAACGATACTTGAGTTGTTCCCACAAAAAAAAAAAAAAAAAGGTTTTATTATACAACACCAAGTTTAAGTGAAAAACAAAAAATAGTTAAATTAGACTTCATTAAAACTAAAACCTTTTGACCCTGGCCGATTGGCTCAGTGGTAGAGCATCGGCCTGGCATGCAGGAGTCCCGGGTTTGATTCCTGGCCAGGGCACATAGGAGAAGCACCCATCTGCTTCTCCACCCCTCCCCTTCTTCTTCCTCTCTGTCTCTCTCTTCTCCTCCCACAGCCAAGGCTCCATTGGAGCAAAGTTGGCCCGGGCACTGAGAATGGCTCTGTGGCCTCTGCCTCAGGCACTAGAATGGCCCTGATTGCAGCAGAGCGATGCCCCAGATGGGCAGAGCATCGCCTCCTGGTGGGCATGCCGGTGGATCCCGGTCAGGCACATGTGGGAGTCTGTCTGACTGCTTGCTTCTCCATTTCCAACTTCAGAAAAATACAAAAAAACAAACAAACAAAAAAAAACCCTGAAACCTTTTATGTTTCAAAAGATATCATTAAGAATATGAAAACATTCTGGCCCTCTGGCTCAGTGGATAAAGTCTCATCCCAGCACACTGATGTCACAGGTTTGATCTCTGGTCAGGGCAATATGAGAAGCAATTGATGAGTACACAAGTAGATGAAACAATTAAGTGGAACAACAAGTTGATGCTTCTCTCTCTCTCAAATCAATGGGGAAAAAATTAAAAAGAATGGAAAAGCACAACTTACACAATGGGAGAAAATATTTGCAAATTATATATCTAATAAGGGATTTTTATTCAGAATATATTCAGAATGCTTACTACTCAATAATAAAAAGACAAATAACCCAAACATAAAGATGATCACAGTACAGGAATTGGCATATATGTTAAAAAAAAGCATAAAAATGTCTGATAAGCACATGAAAAGATACTCAACATCATTAGTCATCAGGAAAATTCAAATCAAACCATACTGAAATATCACCTCACACTCATTAGAATGGCTGGAACCAAGAAGACAAATAATGACTGTTGGAAAAGACATAGAGAAAGAAGTACTTCATATGTTGCTGGTGGAAATGTAAAATGGTACAGTCATTTTGGAAAAATACTCAGTACTTCCTCAAAATATTAAACATAAGTTTACCATATGATCCTTAAATACCACTCCCAGTTCTTTTTTTTTAAATAAATTTTTATTAATGTTAATGGGGTGACATTAATAAATCAGGGTACATATATTCAAAGAAAACATGTCTAGGTTATCTTGTCATTCAATTATGTTGCATACCCATCGCCCAGAGTCAGATTGTCCTCCGTCACCCTCTATCTAGTTTTCTTTGTGCCCCTCCTTCTCCCCCTAACCCTCTCCCTCCTTCCCTCCCACGTCCTCCCTCCCCTCACCCCTGGTAACCACCACACTTTTGTCCATGTCTCTTAGTCTCGTGTTTTTTTTTGTTTGTTTGTTTGTTTTGTATTTTTCTGAAGCTGGAAACGGAGAGAGACAGTCAGACAGACTCCCGCATGCGCCCGACCAGGATCCACCCAGCACACCCACCAGGGGGCGACGCTCTGCCCACCAGGGGGCGATGCTCTGCCCTGCTGGGGCATCGCTCTGCCGCGACCAGAGCCACTCTAGCGCCTGAGGTAGAGGCCAAGGAGCCATCCCCAGCGCCCGGGCCATCTTTGTTTCAATGGAGCCTTGGCTGCGGGAGGGGAAGAGAGAGACAGAGAGGAAGGAGGGGGAGGTGGAGAAGCAAATGGGCGCTTCTCCTGTGTGCCCTGGCCTGGAATCGAACCCAGGTCCCCTGCACGCCAGGCCGACGCTCTACCACTGAGCCAACTGGCCAGAACCTCTTAGTCTCGTTTTTATGTCCCACCAATGTAAGGAATGATGTAGTTCTTGGATTTTTCTGATTTACTTATTTCACTCCGTATAATGTTATCAAGATCCCACCAGTTTGTTGTAAATGATCCGAAGTCATCATTTCTTATGGCCGAGTAGTATTCCATAGTGTATATGTGCCACATCTTCTTTATCCAGTCTTCTACTGAGGGGCTTTTTGGTTGTTTCCATGTCTTGGCCACTGTGAACAGTGCTGCAATGAACATGGGGCTACATGTGTCTTTACACATCAATGTTTCTGAGGTTTGGGGGTATATACCCAGTAGAGGGATTGCTGGGTCATAAGGTAGTTCTATTTTCAGTTTTTTGAGGAACCACCATACTTTCCTCCACAATGGCTGCACCACTTTACAGTCCCACCAATAGTGAATGAGAGTTCCCTTTTCTCCATAGCCTCTCCAACACTTGCTATTACCCGTCTTGTTGATAATAGCTAATCTAACTGCACTCCCAGTTCTTAAACTCAAAAAAAGTAAAAACATATTTACACTAAAAAAATTTGTACAAAAAGATTCATAGCAGCATTAATAATACCTAAAATTGTAAATAATCTGAATGACCATCAATTGATGAATGGATAAATAAATATGGTATAGTCATACAAAGAAATAATCCATCAGTAAAAAGAGATGAAGTACTGATACATACCACAACATGGATTAACTTTGAAATATGCTAACTGAAAGAGTAAGTGACAAAAGACCATATATAAAATGTATACTAAATGCCTAAAATAAGTAAATCCATAGATTATGGGAGTAGCTGATTAATGGTTAAGTAGTATATAGTTTATTTTGGGCTTAGTAAAAGTGTTCTAAGACTAAATTGTAGACACTCCACAATTCTATGAATATACTATAAAACACTGAATTTTATGGTAGGTAAAATATAACTCCAAGATATATAAATAAAGAATAAAATTAATTAATAAAAAACTTAACGTTTCTTTATTTCTCATTTTTCTTTTCAATTATTATTTAAATAAATGAGATCCGAACTCATTTTCTTAAATCTCATATTGTCTGTCACATTTAATTGGCTTATCTTTTATCACAATAAAGCATAGTGTAAGTGAATGCTAAGTGACATGATAATTTTTAGAGAAAAGAAAAACTGTGTGGTTACAGAGTGGATAATACTTTATGCATTGTACAAAACTAAATAGAATGTATCTTGAACTAAAGGAAGTATATTTTGAATTATACTTCAATATGGTTGACTGAAAATGAAAACTACTTGGAGGGTATTACAAAGGATACATATATACCCTTTGGAAATCATAGCCTTGAGAATCTTTTATACATTTCTTTTAGAAAGAATTAGCTATCTATAACCACAAACTAAATTAAAATAGCATTTAAAAATATTCATTGATATTTACAAGAGAGTAAAGGAGAAAGAAATAGAGGCAGGAACATCAGTCTGTTCCTGTATGTGCCCTGGCAAGGGGTTGAACCAGCAACCTCTGCAGCTTGGAATGATGTCCTACCAAACTGAGCTATCTGATCAGGGATAAGACAACTGTTAATAAAAGTCCTCGTTCTCTGCTTCCTCTTCCTTCTTTCACTACCTTTTTTCTTCGCAATAACTGCCACTTATGAAGTACTTGCTCTGTTCTTTAAAAATAACATATCATTTTCTCATTTCCAATGGCCCATAACCTAGATATTAATTTTATGGCCATTTTACTGAGGAGATGCAACTCACCTAAATGCTTGAATTCACACAATGAGTAAGTGATGAGATCTATAATCAATACCAGGCCGATTGACTTTAAAATGAATGCTTTTGTCACTGTCTTTACTGTATGGGGAAGCAATTCATTTTGGCAAAGTTACTAGCTCTGTTGTCGTTACAAAGATGTGCAATGAATATTTCATCTATACAAATAGAATGATAAAAAAATCTATTCACATTCAGTGACAGGTTTAAAAAGCTTTGTTGCTGTCTATGGTATTTAGTCCTTTTGCTTCCATTTTACCATTTTTTTCACATTTCTTTTATGTCCCTTTGTCTTTAAATTAAATGTATTAGGGTGACATTGGTTAATAAGATTATGTAGGTTTCAAGTTTATAGTTCTATAATACATGATCTGTATATTGTATAAAGTACCCATCGTTCAAAGTCAAATCATCTTGTCTCACAATATATTTGAAGCTCTTTACCTTTACTACCTCTCATCCCTCTTCCCTATGGAAACTACTATACTGCCGTCTATGGGTTTTAGGTTTTTTTTTCTTGTTTATTCATTTGTTGTTTCAGTTTTATATTCCACATATTTATAAAATTATATGGTTCTTAACTTTTTCTGTTTGACTTATTTCATTTAGCATGATATTCTCAAGATTCATCCATGTTGTTGCAATTGGCAATATTTTATCTTTTCTTATGGCTGAGTAATATTCCACTGTGTATACATTGCACATATTTTTTTAATCTAATCATCTATCAAAGGGCGCTTTGACTGTTTCCATGCATTGGCCACTGTGAATAAGGTTGTAATGAACATATGGGCAAATAATTTTCAAGAAAGGAGCCAAAACACACACTAGAGAAAAGAAAGCTCTTAATAAATGGTGCTGGAAAAGTTGAAAAGCCACATGCAAAAGAATGAAACTACATTACACTTTGTCTCCATGTACAAATATTAAAACAAAATGGATCAAAGACTTAATATAAGGCCTGAAACAACAATAAATTACACAGAAGAAACATAGGTAGCAAACTTATGTACCTTGGCTGTAGAGAACATTTTATAAAATTGACTGCAAAGGGATAGAAAGTAAAGGCAAAAAATAAATGAATGGGAGTGTATCAAACTAAAGCCCTGCCCAGCAAAAGAAATAACCAACAAAATAGACAGGTAACCAACTGAGTGAAAGGAGATATTTACAAATACCAGCTCTGACAAAATCACAAGGGATTGATATTTAAAATATATAAAGAATATATACAACTGTACATCAAACAAACAATTCAAGTTTTTAAAAATGGGGAGAGGAGCCCTGACTGGAGGCTTAGTGGTAGAGCATCAGTCCAGCATGTGGAAGTCCTGGGTTTGATTCCCAGTCAGGGCACACAGGAGAAGTGCCCATCTGCTTCTCCAACTTTCCCCCTATCTTTTCTCTCTAGCTCTCTCTTCTCCCTTCTGCAGCCAAAGCTCCATTGAAGCAAAGTTGGCCTGGGTGCTGGGATGGCTACATGGCCTCCACTTCAGTTGCAAGAATGGTTCTGGTTGTAAAGGAGCAACACCCCAGATAGGCAGAGCATCACCCCTTAGTGGACTTGCCAGGTGGATCCCCATCAGGTGCATGCGGGAGTCTCTCTTTCTGCTTCCCCACTTCTCACTTCAGAAAAATTAAAATAAAAAATAAAAAAGGGCAGAGAACCTGAACAGACACTTTTCCCAAGAAGATATAAATATGGCTGACTGATCCATGAAAAGATGCTCAACTTCACTAGCTACAAAGAAAATGCAAATCAAAACTGTAATGAGCCCTGGTCAGATAACTCAGTTGGCATTGTCCTGAACCATGTAGGTTGCTGATTTGGTCCCTGATCAGGGCACATACAGGAGCAGATCCATTTTCCTGTCTCTCTCTCTTTTTTTTCTCACTCTCTAAAACTCAATAAAATAATTATTCAAGAAAACTATAATGATATACCACCTCACACCTGTTGGAATGGTTATTGTCAAAACAAGTAATAATGAATGTTGTAACGGTTGTGGAGAAAAGGAGACCCTCAATCACTGCAGGTAGGAATGTAAACTGGTACAAAACTATGGAAAACAGTATGGAGGCTCCTCAAAAAAATTTAGAATACAGTTACCTTTTACTAATTTAGACTAATTTTTTCACATGCATAAAGATTCTCTCCTTCCCTGGTCCAACAAACCATACCTTTTTCTCTCTCCATTTTGTAGCTGAAAAATCCCTCAAAAAAGAATTTTTAAACAGGTCACCCATTCTGCCAGCACAACACTAAACCTGAATATTTACCCAGACTTTGCATTTAATAAATAGTTTAGTGGCTAGAAAATTGGACTCTGGGGCTCAAACAACTGTATTTGAATCTACAATATCATAAAACTTTTGTAACTTTTTAAAATTAATTTTAATGGAGTGACATTGATAAATCAGGGTACATATGTTCAGAGAAAACATCTCTAGGTTATTTTGACATTTGATTATGCTGCATTCTCATCACCCAAAGTCCAATTGTCTTCTGTCACCTTCTAACTGGTTTTCTTTGTGTCCATCCCCTCCCCCAACACCCTCCCTCTCCTCCCCCTCAACCTGTAACCCCCACACTCTTGTCCATGTCTCTCAGTCTCATTCTTATGTCCCATGTATGTATGGAATCATATAGTTCTTAGTTTTTTCTGATTTACTTAATTTCGCTCAGTATAATGTTATCAAGGTTCATCCATGTTGTTGTAAATGATCTGATGTCATCCTTTCTTACAGCTGAGTAGTATTCCATAGTATATATGTACCAAAGCTTTTTAATCCATTCGTCCACTAACGGATACTTGGGCTGTTTCCAGATCTTCGCTACTGTGAACAATGCTTTCATAAACATGGGGGTACATTTCTTCTTTTCAAAGAGTGCTATGGTGTTTTTGGGGTATATTCCTAAAAGTGGTATGGCTGGGTCAAAAGGCAGTTCGATTTTTAATTTCTTGAGGAATCTCTATACTGTTTTCCACAGTGGCAGCACCAGTCTGCATTCCCACCAGCAGTGCAGGAGGCATCTCTTTTCTCCACATCCTCGCCAACACTTATTCTGCGTTGTTTTGTTGACGAACGCCATTCTGACTGGTATGAGGTGATATCTCATTGTGGTTTTAATTTGCATTTCTTTAATGATTAGTGATGTTGAGCATTTTTTCATATGCCTATTGGCCATCTGTAAGTCCTCTTTGGAGAAGTGTCTATTCATTCCTTTCGCCCATTTTTTGATTGGATTGTTTGTCTTCCTGGTTTTGAGTTTTACAAGTTCTTCATAAATTTATTTTATTAACCCCTTATCAGACGTATTGTCAAATATATTCTCCCATTGTGTAGTTTGTCTTTTTATTCTGTTCTTATTGTCTTTAGCTGTGCAGAAACTTTTTAGTTTGATATAGTTCCATTTTCTTATCGTGTCTTTTATTTCACTTGCTCGTGGATATAAATCGGTAAATACACTGCTCCGAGATATGTCAGAGAGCTTACTGCCTATGTTTTCTTCTAAGATTCTTATGGTTTCACGACTTACATTTAAGTATCTAACCATTTTGAGTTTATTTTTAGGAATGGTGTAAGTGGGTGGTCTAGTTTCATTTTTTTGCAGATAGCTGTCCAATTTTCCGAACACCATTTATTGAAGAGGCTGTCTTTACTCCATTGTATGCTCTTACCTCCTTTGTCAAATAAAAGTTGTCCATTAGAGCTGTGGGTTTATTTCTGCGTTCTCTGTTCTGATCTATTGATCTATATGCCTGTTCTTATGCCAGTACCAGGCTGTTTTGAGTACAATGGCCTTGTAGTATACCTTGATATCCGGAAGTGTGATACCTCCCACTTTAGTTTTCTTTATCAAGATTGCTGAGGCTATTCGTGTTCTTTTTTTGGTTCCGTATAAAGTTTTGAAATATGTGTTCTATATCTTAGAAGTAACTCATTGGTATTTTAATCGGTATTGCAATGAATTTATAAATTGCTTTGGTTAATATAGACATTTCAATGATGTCTATTCTTCCTACCCATGAGCACGGTATATGCCTCCACTTGTTTGTATCTTCCTTGATTTCTTTTTTCAATGTTTTATAATTTTCGGAGTACAGGTCTTTAATCTCCCTGGTTAAATTTATTCCTAGGTACTTTATTTTTTTGGTTGCAATGGTAAACGGGATTGCTTCCATAATTTGTCTTTCTGACAGTTCATTGTTAATGCATAAAAATGCAATGCCTCTGATTTCTGAGTATTAATTTTATATCCTGCCACCTTGCTGAATTCATTTATCAGGTCCAGTAGATTTTTGACTGAGACTTTAGGGTTTTCTATATACAATATCATATCATCTGCAAATAATGATAGTTTTATTTCTTCTTTTCCAATTTGAATGCCATTTATTTCTTTTTCTTGTCTGATTGCTGTGGCTAGGACATCCAGAACTATGTTGAATAAGTTTGGTGAAAGGGGGGCACCCCTGCCTTGTTCCTGATCTTAAGGGGATTGCTTTTAATTTTTGCCCGATTATAATGTTGGCTGTGGGTTTGTCATAGTTGGCCTTTATCATGTTGAGGTATGTTGCCTATATTTCAAATTTGCTGAGAGTTTTGATCATGAATGGGTGCTGGATTTTATCAAATGCTTTTTCTGCAACTACTGAAATTATCATGTGGTTTTTCTCCTTCCTTTTGTTTATGTGATGAATCACATTGATTAATTTGCGAATATTGTACCAGCCTTGCCTCCCTAGTATAAATTCCACTTGATCATGGTGTATGATTTTTTTCATATATTGCTGGATCCGGTTTGCTAATATTTTGGTGAGGATTTTAGCATCTAAATTCATCAGGAATATTGGCCTATAATTTTCTTTCTTTGTGTTCTCTTTGCTTGGTTTTGGAATACGAATTATACTGGCTTCTTAAAAGGAGCTTGGAAATCTTCTTTCATCTTGAATTTTTTGAAATAGCTTGAGAAGGATAGGAGTTATTTCTTCTTTGAATATTTGGTGGAATTCACTTGTGAAGCCATCAGGCCCAGGACTTTACTTTTTTGGGAGCTTTTTGATAACTGTTTCGATCTCATTTGTTGTAATCAGTCTCTAGGTTTTCTGATTCTTCCAGATTAATTTTTGAAACATTATATGCTTCAAGGAATTTGTCCATTTCATCTAGGTTGTCTAGTTTTTTGGCATACGGTTCTTCATAGTATTTTTTTTACAATATTTTGTATTTCTGTTGTGTCAGATTTTATTTCTCCACTCTCATTTCTAATATTATTTATTTGAGTCCTCTCTCTCTTTTTCTTGGTGAGTCTGGTTAAAGGTTCATCAGTCTTGTTTACCTTTTCAAAGAAACAGCTTCTGGTTTCATTGATCCTCTGCATTGTTCCTTTAGCCTCTATATCATTTATTTCTGCTCTGATCTTTTTTACTTCCTTCCTTCTACTAGCTCTGGGCTTTACTTGCTGTTCTTTTTCTAGTTCTTTTAGATACAGGGTTAAGTTGTTTATTTGAGCTTTTTCTAGCTTCTTGAAGTATGTTTGTAATGCTATGAACTTCCCTCTCAGGACTGCTTTTGCTGTTTCCCATAAATTTTGATTTGATGTATGCTCGTTATCGTTCATGTCTAGGAATTTTTTAATTTCTACTTTGATTTCATTGTTAACTCACTCATTATTTAATAAAATGCTATTTATTTATCAAGTGTTTGAATATTTTTTTTATTTTTCTGTTGTGGTTGATTTTTAGTTTCATGCCATTATGATCAGAGAAAGTACTCGATATGATTTTAATCTTCTTAAATTTGTTGAGACCACTTTTGTGCCCGAACATGTGGTCTATCTTAGAGAATGTACCATAAGCACTTGAAAAAAATGTATACCCTGCTGCTTTAGGATGAAAGGTTCTGAAAATATCTATTAAATCCAGTTGATCTAGTATGTCCTTTAAGTCTGCTGTTTCTTTGTTATTTTTCTTTCTTTTTTTTGTATTTTTTTCTGAAGCTGGAAACAGGGAGAGACAGTCAGACAGACTCCCACATGTGCTCGACCGGGATCCACCCGGCACACCCACCAGGGGCAACGCTCTGCCCACCAGGGGGCAATGCTCTGCCCCTCCAGGGCATCGATCTGTCGCGACCAGAGCCACTCTAGCGCCTGAGGTAGAGGCCAAGGAGCCATCCCCAGCGCCCAGGCCATCTTTGCTCCAATGAAGCCTTCGCTGCAGGAGGGGAAGAGAGAGACAGAAAGGAAGGAGGAAAGGGGGGTGGAGAAGCAAATGGGCACTTCTCCTATGTGCCCTGGCCGGGAATCGAACCTGGGTCTCCCGCACGCCAGGCTGACGCTCTACCGCTGAGCCAACCGGCCAAGGCCTAATTTTCTTTCTTGAGGATCTATCCAGTGATGTTAGTGGGGTATTGAAATTCCCTACTATTATAGTATTGCTGTTGATCTCACCCTTTAAATCCATCAAAGTCTGCTTTATATATTTAGGTGTTCCTATATAGGTGTGTAGATATTTATAACGGTTATAACTTTCTGTTGGATTGTTCTCTTTATCATTATGTAGTGACTTTCTTTATCTCTTACTATATTCTTTGTTTTAAAGTCCATTTTGTCTGATATAAGTATTGGTACCCCAGCTTTTTTTTTCATTTCCATTTGCATGATTTTTTTCCATCCTTTTTTCTTCAGTTTATGTACATCTTTTGTTTTAAGGTGCATCTCTTGTACACAGCATATATATGGGTCCTGTTTTCTTATCCACGCAGCTACCCTATATCTTTTGATCAGATCATTTAATCTATTTACATTTAAGGTCATTATTGATATGTAATTGTTTATTGCCATTTTATTCTTTAAAACTCTATTTCTCTTTTACTATATTCTTTTTCTCCTTTGATCTGTTTATAACAGGCCCCTTAGCATTTCTTGCAGCCTTGGTTTGGTTGTAGTGAATTCCTTGAATTTTTTTTGTCTGGAAAACTTTTTATGTCTCCTTCAATTTTAAATGATAGCCTTGCTGGATAAAATAGTCTTGGTTATAGGCTCTTGTTCAGCATTAGTTTGAATACTTCTTGCCATTCCCTTCTGGCCTCAAATGTTTCTGTTCAGAAATCTGAAGTCATCCTTATAGGGGCTCCTTTGTAGGTAACAGTCTTTTTTTCTCTAGCAGCTTATAATATTTTCTCTTTATTACTTTCCTTTGGTATTTTAATTATAATATGTCTTGGTGTTGATTTCTTTGAGTTTCTCTTTAATGGAGTCCTCTGTGCTTTTTGAATATGTGAGATGTTTTCCTGCCTTAATTGAGGGAAGTTTTCAGCTATAATATACTTGAACAAAGTCTCTATCCCTTCTTCTTTCTCTTCTTCTTCAGGAACCCCTATGATGCAGATGTTATTTCTCTTCATGTTGTCACAGAGCTCTCTTAGAGTTTCCTCAGAATTTTTGAGTCTCTTTTCATTTTTCTGCTCTGCTTCTGTGCCTTTATTTATCTTATCCTCTAAATTGCTGACTGGATCCTGAGCTTCATCTATCCTGCTTTTAATTCTTTCCATTGTGTTCTTCATTTCTGATATTTTATTTGTCATTTCTGACTGATTCTTTTTTATTATTGCAATGTTATTTTTTATATTTGCTATGTCTTTATTTAGGTGTTTGTAATGACCATCTATTGTTGTTCTAATATCTTTGAGTATCCTATCAATCATTATTTTAAACTCTGCATCTGGTAATTTGGTTATATCTGACTCATTCAGGTCCTTTTCTGGGGATTTCTCTTGATTCATTTGTGTCGCATTTCTCTGCATTCTCATTTTGTCTGTGTAAAGGAAGGTTTTGGCCACTGGAGTTCACTGGGTGTGGCCTCTGTGTTCCCTAGGTGTGGTCTGTTTGCAGGCTCACAACCCCCTCTGCTGTTTCTACCTAGGGCATTCAGGTATGGGCGTATCTGGTGCCTGCCCTCTGGGGCTGTTGCTGTGGTTTCTGCCTCTCCTTCTTGGGAGTGGCTGTGATCATGTGCTCAGGTCTACAAGCCTCGGATGCCTTGTCACTTTGCCCTGCCCCTGCGGGTGGCACTATGCTTTGCCCTGAGGGCAAGGATGAGCACCTTTACTTACTTGTGGGTCTCTGCCTGATTCCGGGATTTCACCCCGCTCTTGCAGGAGAAGCCCACTTTTGGGATGGTTGCAAGCCTTGGCTCCACAGGCCTGGTGGGACTGTGTGCCCATGCCCAGTAGCTTATCCACCTGTTCTGGGATTTTGGCTCCACCCCCGCTGGAGGATCTGGCTCCAAAGTCAGGCCACAAGCCTCGGTTCCATGGGCGGGGCAAGGCTGCTCCTGCACCCTTGCTCAAGTGTGGGACTCCACCCCTTTCCGGGCTCCTGCTCTTCCCCCGCAGGCTAGATAGCAGGTGGCCCGCAGCTGGGCTTGACCACTTTTGCATGTCCCCTCCTCCCCAGCTGGGTAAGACTGAGCTGATACCTGGGCCTCAATGGTGGCCAGCCAGCTTCCGCCCTTGCTGACAGATCTGCGCTTCCGTGTCCCACCACCGCCCACCCTCAGGCAAGCCCTCAGCCATGTGGGTGGGGGTGCTGCAGCTCATACCCTAAGATTCACTACTGTAGTCCTGAAAGCTCCCTCTTTCTAAGTTACTCTGCTCTGAGTGCCGCGGGAGAGCTTCTTTGGCTTGTGTCCTGCTTCCCTTAGCTGGAATTGCTGTTTCTAGGGGAAATATTCACTTCAGATTTTGGGAGTGACTCGTCCCAGGGTTTAGGGTGGCTGTCTCTCAAAATGTTTCTCCCTGTGTCTCCTAGATTACACTTTCTTCCTGCTACTCTGGACCTCTCCTCTCTCCCTGTCCCCCGGAGCTCCGGGTGAGTGGTTTTGAGAGAGGTTTTCTGCGCGGTCACTTTAAGAAGAATCCTGGGTCTGAGAAATCAGTCTCTTTCTCACAAACAGTATCCTGTCTTGTTTCCAGCTAGATACTGTCCATACACCTCTTCTAGGCTCTGGGGCTGCAGGCTGGGGCTTTGTTCCTGGGATTCAGGACCCTCCCCTCTCTGCTAAACTCACATCCTGTCGCATGACTCAAATCTCTCCCGGCTGCCGTTTTCTCCAGGAGCTGGGCAGCCCTCTCTGTGTTTCTGCTTTTCCCACCAGTCTCAGTGTGCCTTCTTCAATGTTTCTTGGTTGAAGAGTCCTCTTAGTTTAGTCTAAACTTGGTTTTTCCAGATGATGGTTCTTAAAATTAATTCATAATCCACTTTGGTTCTGGGAGGTGGACATTGGTACGTCCGCCTACTCCATCACCATCTTGTCTCAAAACTTAGGTGGGACATAAAAGTGAGACTAACAGACATTGATAAGAGTGTGGTGGTTACAGGGGGAGAGGGGAGAGGGAGAGGAAAAGAGGGAGGGGGAGGGGCACAAAGAAAACTAGATAGAAGGTGACAGAGGACAATATGACTTTGGGTGATGGGTATGCAACATAATTGAATGACAAGATAACCTGAACATTTTATCTTTGAATATATGTATCCTGATTTATTGATGTCGCCCCATTAAAAAAATAAAATTATAAAAAAAAACTTTTGTAACTTTTAGGTCACTTACTTAAAACTAATCATTGGTTCTCTCATCTGTAAATTATTATAAGCTTGACCACTGGATTCTGTGTTGTGATCAAATGAGTTATTCATGTAAAGTATGCAACTCAGTGACTGGCATATTGTAAGAGCACATTAAATTTTAGCTATAATTAACTGATTCAAAAGATTATTTGGAGAGTAATGGCAGGGTAGGAAGCAATACCGATAAATCTTCCCCAAAACTCAACAAGATCTTCAACCAGAAACAAAAAAACCTATCCTTGGAGCCTCCAGATGTTTCGCAATACACCCGAAGGTATGGTCGAGCAAAAAATTGGCTAAATATATAACCAAACCCTGAAAGAAATAGGGAGTAAGAAATGTTCTGTCTTCCTCATTAACTTAAACAGGGTGGCTTTCTCTGGGATCCGTGAATATAGAAACTGAGGCGGGTAAAGGGGGTGAATAGATCCAGGCTGCGGCACAAACGGCTGAACCAGGCTGTGGCACGGAGATCCAAGCCAAGGAAAAACTGATCCTGAGGCAACCAAGGCAATACAAGCTAACACTCGCGCCAAACCCAAACAAAAAAAGACAAGCGGGGCAGCCATTTTACCCGATCACCTGGTCGGCGTGCAGATAGTAGGCGAGAGATTTCTTCCTAAGCCCCGGGAGTGGGTGCCCGTATTACCCCACAGAGAGGCAGAGTCAGAGGCCTTTGTGTGGGCCAAAAGCAGAATCTCTGGGCAGCCCCAGGGCCCTGGGAAAGCCGCGTATGGGAGGGAGTGAGAACTAATTCCAACGGTCGAAATTTTCCGTGCTGGTAGGGGATTCACTCAGAGGGAAACACGGCCAGCCTGATATCCTGGTCTGCGCGCGCAGATAGCGAGAAATTGCTCCGAATGCCTCGGCAGTGTGCGCCCGTGTTATTGCACAGAGGGGCAGAGTCAGGGGCCTTTGTGTGGGACAAAGCAGAATCTCGGGCTGCCCCAGCGCCTTGCAAAAGCCATGCACGGGGACGGAGCTAGAGCCAATTCCAATGCAGGAACTTTTCCATGCAGTTGGGGGTTTCACTCAGAGCGTGAGACTGCTGGCCAGATATCCTGGTCTGCGCGCACAGATAGTGAGCAAGAGTTTCCTCCAAGTGCCCCGGAAGTGGGCGCCCGCCTGTGTTACCAAAGAGAGTGGCAGAGCCAGAGGTCTTTGAGTGGGCAGAAACCTCGCCTGATTATGCTAGCAGCTCTGACTGACTGAGCCTTACCCAGAGCCCTGTGCTGAGTGGAAATAGAGTGGGGAGTTGCCAGCTCTTTGAGCCTCTTACTATCCAGGCAGAGGCAGCAGCAACCCCATAGCTGGATTATCAGGCTACTAATTGAGGAAGGAAAGACTAGGAGAAAGGCTCCAGGAACACGAACTCTCTCACTGTCGGAGCCTATAAATGCTAATGAGCCTCAACTGCCAACGAGACTAAAGCACAATACATGACATCGCCATAGAGACTTAACAACTTCAAACCTCTACCTGAGCATGCCAAAGGGGCAGAACCCAGGGTACAGAGTCACCAACCAGGAAGAGGGAGAGAAAAGACAAAGCAAGAAGATAACGTCTCAAAATCAAGAATAATCTGCAGACTTTATAACCTATCCCATTTTATTATATTTGTTTGTTTGTTTCTCTTATCTTCTTTCTTGATATTTTTATTCCTCCTCCAATTTGGCCAATTAACTCTCTGCCGGTCTTACTCTGTCCTCTCCTTGAACTACACTACCCATAAGTGTTACATCTCCCATTATCTTTTCTCTCCTCTTCCTTTCTCTCTATGAGAGTTGCACTCCAAAACCCTTAACTCTCTCTCTCTCTCTCATCTTTTTTCTTTTTTCTTCTTTTAGTGGTTCCCTCTTTCTTTCTCTCTCTCTCTTTCTTTTCTCCCTCTATATTAGTTTCTTCCTTTCTCCTTTACATCTCCTCTCATTCAAACCTCAATAACAAACAAATTATCTTATCTGGGACCCAAACTTATGTTTGTGGCATTTTGGGGGGTTTTTACTTCACCTTTTTAACTCACTAGCAGTGCTTCCATCCCTGGCTCTCCATTTTATCTATTTCTTGTTCCACTAAATACAATAGTAATTTTTTAATTTTCCCCCCATTTTTCTGTTTTCCTCTTATTCCTCTCATCATCACTCTTAGTCAATGACAACTAAAAGCAAATCATTTTATTCTTGACCCAAATTTTTTCCTTATTCGCTTTTTGTGGGTCCATACCCCCTTCTTTTTTCTTTTTTTTTTAATTGCCCCTTTATTACTTTTCCCCAATTCAGGCCCTCCATTACAGGCATTGTTTGTTATAATTCACTGTTCACCACAAGATTTTCTCAAGAAAGAGGGGAGAGGAGAGGAGAGGAAAAAAGGAGGGGGGGAATAATTTCGTTTTTTTTACATTTTTATTTTATTTTATTTTTCTTTATTTCATTATTAATTTTTTTTAAAAAAAACAACTCTTCAATTTTTTATTTTTTTAACTTTTTATTCTTTATTAAATCTCATTAATACTATTAACAAAACCACCCACAGATGCCATTAAGGAAGAGAAAATCGAATATCATGGATACAAAAGAAAGAGAGGTAACACAGCTAGATGAGGAAAAATCTATGGAGAAAAAATTTAATACATTAGAAACCTTGGAGCTAAATGACAGAGGATTCAAGATAGAAATCCTAAAAATCCTCTGAAATATACAAGAAAACACAGAAAGGCAATTTAGGGAGCTCAGAAAACAACTCAATGAACACAAAGAATATATGGCCAAGGAAATTGAAATTATAAAAACAAATCAAACAGAGATGAAAAACTCAATTCATGAGCTGAAAAACGAAGTAACAAGCTTAGCTAATAGAACAGGTCAGATAGAAGAGAGGATTAGTGAAACAGAAGACAAGGAACTTGAGGCACAACAGAGAGAAGAAGAAAGAGATTCAACAATTAAAAAAAAATGAGATAGCCCTACAAGAATTATCTGACTCCATCAAAAAGAATAACATAAGAATAATAGGTATATCAGAGGGAGAAGAGAGAGAAAATGGAATGGAGAACATACTCAAACAAATAATAGATGAGAACTTTCCAAGCCTGTGGAAAGAACTAAAACCTCAAGTTCAAGAAGCAAACAGAACTCCGAGTTTTCTTAACCCCAACAAACCTACTCCAAGGCATATCATAATGAAATTGACACAAACCAACAGCAAAGAAAAAATTCTCAAGGCAGCCAGGGAAAAGAAGAATACAACATATAAAGGAAGGCCCATTAGATTATCATCAGATTTCTCAGCAGAAACTGTACAAGCTAGAAGAGAGTGGACCCCAATATTTAAAGTCCTGAAAGAGAGGAACTTTCAGCCATGAATACTATACTCATCAAAGCTATCTTTCAAATATGAAGGAGAAATAAAAACATTCACAGATACAGAAAAGATGAGGGAATTTATCATCAGAAAACCCCCACTCCAGGAATTACTAATGGGGGTTCTCCAATGAGATACAAAGAAAAAAAAAAAACAGAGCCAGAAGTAAAAGCTCCAAGAAGAACACAATAAAACCAAATTTAAACTGTGACAACAACAAAAAGAAAGGGGGGGAGAGGATGAAGATTAACAGTAGCAAAAGACAATGGAGTGCAAAAGTACTCACAAAATTGTTCGCTACAATGAACAGGGTAGGGATCCTTTTCATTACTCAAAGGTAACCATCATTGAAAAAACCACCACAGAAGCACATGAGATAAAAAAGATAGCAACAGAGGAAAGATGTATGGAATACAACCAAATGAAAACAAAAGATAAAAAAACGAAAGAGAAGGATCAAACAAGACACAAAACTAACAATGCAATCTATAAAATGGCAATAGGGAACTCACAAGTGTCAATAATTACAATAAATGTAAACAGATTAAACTCACCAATAAAAAGGCACAGAGTAGCAGAATGGATTAAAAAAGAAAATCCAACTGTATGCTGCCTACAGGAAACTCATCTAAGTAACAAGGATAAAAACAAATTCAAAGTGAAAGGCTGGAAAACAATACTCCAAGCAAATAACATCCAAAAAAAAGCAGGCATAGCAATACTCATATCTGATAATGCTGACTACAAGACAGCAAAAGTACTCAGAGACAAAAATGGCCATTTCATAATGGCTAAGGGGACACTGAATCAAGAAGACATAAAAATTATTAATATATCTGCACCAAACCAAGGAGCACCAAAATATATAAGACAGCTACTTATTGATCTTAAAACAAAAACTGACAAAAATACAATCATACTTGGAGACCTCAATACACCGCTGACAGCTCTAGATCGGTCATCCAAACAGAGAATCAACAAAGACATAGTGGCCTTAAACAAAACACTAGAGCACCTGGATATGATAGACATCTACAGGACATTTCATCCCAAAGTGACTGAGTATACATTTTTCTCCAGTGTAAATGGATCATCCTCAAGAATTGACCATATGTTGGGCCACAAAAACAACATCAGCAAATTCAGAAAAATCAAAGTTGTACCAAGCATATTTTCTGATCATAAAGCCTTGAAACTAGAATTCAACTGCAAAAAAGAGAAAAAAATCCCACAAAAATGTGGAAACTAAACAACATACTGTAAAAAAATAAATGGGTCAAAGAAGAAATAAGTACAGAGATCAAAAGATATATACAGACTAATGAAAATGACAATACAACATATCAGAATCTATGGGATGCAGCAAAAGCAGTGATAAGAGGGAAGTTCATATCACTTCAGGCATATATGAACAAACAAAAGAGAGCCCAAGTGAACCACTTAACTTCACACCTTAAGGAACTAGAAAAAGAAGAACAAAGACAACCCAAAACCAGCCGAAGAAAGGAGATAATAAAAATCAGAGCAGAAATAAATGAAATAGAGAACAGAAAAACTATAGAAAAAATTACTAGAACAAAGAGCTGGTTCTTTGAAAAGATCAACAAAATTGACAAACCCTTGGCAAGACTTACCAAGGAAAAAAGAGAAAGAACTCATATAAACAAAATCCAAAATGAAAGAGGAGAAATCACCACGGACACCGTTGATATACAAAGAATTATTGTAGAATACTATGAAAAACTTTATGCCACTAAATTCAACAACGTAGAAGAAATGGATAAATTCCTAGAACAATACAACCTTCCTAGACTGAGTCAAGAAGAAGGAGAAAGCCTAAACAGACCTATTAGTAGAGAAGAAATAGAAAAAACCATTAAAAATCTCCCCAAAATAAAAGTCCAGGCCCTGAAGGCTATACCAGCGAATTTTATCAAACATTCAAAGAAGACTTGGATCCTATTCTACTTAAAGTCTTCCAAAAAAATTGAAGAAGAAGCAATACTTCCAAACACATTTTATGAGGCCAACATAACCCTCATACCAAAACCAGGTAAGGATGGCACACACACACAAAAAAAATACTACAGACCAATATCTCTAATGAATACAGATGCTAAAATACTAAACAAAATACTAGCAAATCAAATACAACAACATATTAAAAAAATAATACATCATGATCAAGTGGGATTCATCCCAGAATCTCAAGGATGGTTCAACATACATAAAACGGTTAACGTAATACACCATATCAACAAAACAAAGAACAAAAACCACATGATCTTATCAATAGATGCAGAAAAGGCTTTTGATAAAATACAACACAATTTTATGTTTAAGACTCTCAACAAAATGGGTATAGAAAGAAAATATCTCAACATGATAAAGGCCATATATGATAAACCATCAGCTAACATCATATTAAATGGCACTAAACTGAAGGCTTTCCCCCTTAAATCAGAAACAAGACAGGGTTGTCCACTCTCTCCACTCTTATTTAATGTGGTACTAGAGGTTCTAGCCAGAGCAATCAGACAAGACAAAGAAATAAAAGGCATCCATATCAAAAAAGAAGAGTAAAGGTATCACTTTTTGCAGATGATATGATCCTATACATCGAAAACCCCAAAGAATCCACAAAAAGACTACTAGAAACAATAAGCCAATACAGTAAGGTCGCAGGATACAAAATTAACATACAGAAGTCAATAGCCTTTCTATATGCCAACAATGAAACAATTGAGAACAAACTCAAAAGAATAATCCCTTTCACGATTGCAACAAAAAAAATAAAATACTTAGGAATAAACATAACAAAGAATGTAAAGGACTTATATAATGAAAACTAATGTTAAGGGAAATCGAAAAAGATATAATGAGATGGAAGAATATACCTTGTTCTTGGCTAGGAAGAATAAATATAATCAAGATGGCTATATTACCCAAAGCAATATACAAATTTAATGCAATTCCCATCAAACTTCCAATGACATTTTTTAAAGAAATAGAGCAAAAAATCATCAGATTTATATGGAAGTATAAAAAACCCCAAATAGCCAAAGCAATCCTAAAGAAAAAGAATGAAGCTGGGGGCATTACAATACCTGACTTCAAACTATATTATAGGGCCACAACAATCAAAACAGCATGGTATTGGCAGAAACAGACCCTCAGACCAATGGAACAGAATAGAAAGTCCAGAAATAAAACCACATATATATAGTCAAATAAATTTTGATAAAGGGGCCAACAACACACAATGGAGAAAAGAAAGCCTCTTCAATAAATGGTGCTGGGAAAACTGGAAAGCCACATGCAAAAGAATGAAACTGGACTATAGTTTGTCCCCCTGTACTAAAATTAACTCAAAATGGATCAAAGATCTAAACATAAGACCTGAAACAATAAAGTACATAGAAGAAGACATAGGTACTCAACTCATGGACCTGGGTTTTAAAGAGCATTTTATGAATTTGACTCCAATGGCAAGAGAAGTGAAGGCAAAAATTAATGAATGGGACTAGATCAGACTAAGAAGTTTTTGCTCAGCAAGAGAAACTGATAACAAAATAAACAGAAAGCCAACTAAATGGGAAATGATATTTTCAAACAACAGCTCAGATAAGGGCCTAATATCCAAAATATACAAAGAACTCATAAAACTCAACAACAAACAAACAATCCAATAAAAAAATGGGAAGAGGATATGAACAGACACTTCTCCCAGGAAGAAATACAAATGGCCAACAGATATATGAAAAGATGCTCATCTTCTTTAGCTATTAGAGAAATGCAAATCAAAACTACAATGAGATACCACCTCACACCTGTTAGATTAGCTATTATTAACAAGACAGGTAATAGCAAATGTTGGAGAGGCGGTGGAGAAAAAGGAACCCTCATACACTGTTGGTGGAAATGTAAAGTAGTACAACCATTATGGAAGAAAGTATGGTGGTTCCTCAAAAAACTGAAAATAGAACTACCTTATGACCCAGCAATCCCTCTACTGGGTATATACCCCCATAACTCCGAAACATTGATATGTAAAGACACAAGCCGCCCCATGTTTATTGCAGCATTGTTCACAGTGGCCAGGACATGGAAACAACCAAAAAACCCGTCAATAGATGACTGGATAAAGAAGATGTGGCACATATACACTATGGAATACTACTCAGCCATAAGAAATGATGACATCGGAACATTTACAGCAAAATGGTGGGATCTTGATAACATGATACGAAGCGAAATAAGTAAATCAGAAAAAAACAGGAACTGCATTATTCCATATGTAGGTGGGACATAAAAGTGAAACTAAGAGACATTGATAAGAGTGTGGTGGTTATGGAGGGGGGAGGGTGGAAAGGGAGAGGGAAAGGTGGAGGGGGAGGGGCACAAAGAAAACAAGATAGAAGGTGACAGAGGACAATCTGACTTTGGGTGATGGGTATGCAACATAATTGAACGACAAGATAACCTGGACTTGTTATCTTTGAATATATGTATCCTGATTTATTGATGTCACCCCATTAAAAAAATAAAATTAAAAAAAAAGATTATTTGTTTCCTTATGTTCTGGATATTTTCATTCACTTGTGCTCTTGTCCCTCAACATTCCCTGAAACCGGAAGCCTAGTTTAAATAACGCAACATCTGGAAGAGAAAGAATGTTCCATTTTCCTCCTTTGTTGAGGGAAGTAGATTGGGAACAATCACTCATGCTTCATGAAGAAGAGCATTAAGCCAACATATTTCCTGACCTGTGGTGGTGCAGTTGATGGAGCATCAACCTGGAGCATTGAAGTCACTGTTTCTAAACCCCAGGTTTGCCCTGTCACGAAGTGACTATGAGTAACTGGGGTAAAGCAACTACAAGTTGATGTTTCTCTCTCTCTTTCTGCTTCTTTCACTTTTGCTTTCTCTCTAAAATCAATAACTACAATTTTAAAAAAGCCAACGTGTTGTCCTGCAGCAGTTGTTTTTAAGACAAAAAACGGTGGATTCTTCAATAAGTCCAGGGTATTAACTAGATTTAAAAATGATAGAGATGATGCCTTGACATTAAGATCACAAGACAAATGTTCCCGCCTGACTAGGCAGTGGTGCTGTGGATAGAGCATCGATCTGGGATGCTGCGGACCCAGGTTCGAGATCCCAAGGTCGCCAGCTTGAGCACAAGCTCATCTGGTTTGAGCAAATCTCACCAGCCTGGACCCAAGGTCGCTGGTTTGAGCAAGGGGTTACTCAGTCTGCTGTAGCCCCACAGTCAAGGCACATATGAGAAAGCAATCAATGAACAACTAAGGTGTCACAACAAAAAACTAATGATTTATGCTTCTCATCTCTCTTCACTCCTGTCTGTCTGTCCCTATCTATCCCTCTCTCTGACTTTTTCTCTGTCTCTGTAAAACAAAAAAAAAAGACAAATATTCCCTAAGTTTTCCCCTGACCTTGGCAGTTTTCCTGGGGTTAAGGAAATCGAAATTCACTTCATTCCAGTGTCTGTGTGTGTGTGTGTGTGCGTGTCATCTCCCCTCCCAAACCAGGAATACATTATCTAGTGTAGACTTATGATACTTCATGTATGTACTCTTGATAAATTCCCTAGTCACAGAAATAATGTTAATGAAACATGAAGAGTCAACATTAATTAGAGTTAATGAAAAATTAAAACTCTCTTCTCATTACTATGTGTGTCTGACATTTTGCCCTTATGGAAATATACAAGAAAACTAATTAATGAGTTTAAAGCTGCACTTTTCTTTTACTACATTCTTGAAATAGATTTAGCAAAGATTGTCAATAGGTCCAAATCAAACATTTTCTTGAAGGCAGTTTCCAGCAGGGAATTCCTGCCTTGAATATTCCATTCCCACCAGAGTAATGTCAATTGAGGGGTGGAAAAAACACCTGTATAATAGGATAGCTTTGGCTTAGAAATTTCACTCTGTCTGTATAGTAGAGAGAAGTCCCTTCCTATTTTTGCACAATTATAACCATCTTTTTCTCCACTCTATTTATAATCTGCAAGATAATAAGTGGACATACTCTACAAAAATGCAATTTTAAAAATTCTTTGTTTAAAGAAAACCAATATATTTTGCAGAGTGAAGCAGGAGAGTGAAATAATTTTTTTTGAAATAATTTTTTATAGTTCTTTTTTTTTAACTTTAAGTATAAAATACAAACTCAAGCATAATTTCTGTCATGTTTATTAATATAATTCCACTAAGGATACTATGAACCTCATAAATACAGGCAACAATGTGGGGATTGCAAGATAAAAATCAGGCAGGGAGAGGTGAAGGAGGGTAAAGGTGGACTAGATGGTGATGGAGGGAGACCTGACTTACAGTGGTTAACATACAATGCAATATACAGATAATATATTGTAGAACTGTACACCTGAAACTTATATAATTTTATTAACCAAGGTCACCCCAGGTAAATTAATAATTAAAACAAAGACTGAAAAGTGTTTAAACTGCTTTATCTTTGTTGATTTTATCATTTTATCTATTCTATTCTTTTTTGGGTATATATTAAATTCATTTGTATTCTCTTTTTCAACTATTTATTTCTGACCTTTTGTTGGTGGTGTTGCTTATTTGCATTTATCTTTAATTTCTCCTAAACAAATTTCTATTTTTATATTTTAATCTTCTTGTTCTTCATTAATAGTTTCATGTTTCAGCCTGACAAGGTGGTGGCACAGTGGATAGAGTGTCTGACTGGGATGCAGAGGACTTGGGTTTGAGACCCCAAGGTATGGGCTTCTCGGATTTGAGCAAAGCTCATCAGCTTGAGCCCAAGGTTGCTGGCTCAAGCAAGGGAACACTCAGTCTGCTGTACCCCCCTGTCAGGGCACATATGAGAAATCAATCAAAGGACAACTAAGGAACCACAACGAAGAACTGATGTTTCTCATCTCTCCCCCTTCCTGTCTGTCCCTATCTGTCCCACTCTATGATTTTCTCTGTCTCTACAACAACAACAAAAAAACTTTTATATTTCAAATTGAAGCTTTAGGTAAGAATAAACTTTTTTCAAAAATACAATGGTAATAAAATTCTCTAACTTCAGGATCTGCAAGTGTCTCAAAATCAAACAAAATAAAAAGCTTTTCACTTATAAAGAGGGATAATCAAGGCAAAGAAAACCTTTTGAGGGAAAATAAGTTTAAAAAATAAGAAGGAGCAGATGGCATGTTCAGGGTGTTCTGACAGAAAATGTTTCTCACTATGGTTAGCCTATTGCTGTGCTGTGTATTATTCAGGGTTTTCCAGAGAAATTGAATCAGTAGGGTGTATATATAGAGAGACATTACACTGGGAAACAAAATTTTTGTTGCATCCACAAAAACACTTGTTCTAACCTAATTAGAGTGTGCTGATCTCAAATCTCAAATTAATTTTTTTTCTGTAAGCTAAAGATTTTTTGGAATTCAAGATTTTAGGTTTCCATCTTATTGTAAAATTTTCAACATTTAGTTTAACATAATGAAGTAGAATGTCTTCTTGGGCATCATCTTTGTGAAAATATAATAATTTATATAATGCAGTAAATACACTAATGCACTAAAAGATATGATTGCATCAGAATTTGTTTACAATTTCAAAATAGAACATATTAAAACACTTATTTTAATCATAAAATTCTCACAAAATATTTAAATTCTATTCAGGCAAAAATTTGCGTTTTTAGCTCTTGCATTTGTATACTTGTTGAGGACAATCTCATTTGATGCTCCAGCAGTAGTCTGTTCATCACTAACAGCTCCAAGATTTTCGGGAAGCTTATCAAGGTGACTGTTCAGGAAGTGCATCTTAATGCTCATGTTACATGCAATTTCGCAGAAAGCAAAAAGCGTCTTTTGAATCATAAGTTCATAGTTTTCTGCTTTTTTGCTGCCAAGGAAGTTCTTTGTAACTGCCACAAAATGTTGCTTTCTCCTCCTTATTCATCTCCCTGGTAAATCCTTCATCACATATGAGGGTTTGAATTTGAGTTCCATTGAATACATCTGCTTTTATCTTCTCAAAAGACAAGGCAGGAAAAGCAGAAATAATATGTTGAAAGCTTTCACTTTCTCTCTCTACAAAGCCTGAAAAAACTTCTTCACTAAGCCAAGTTAGATGTGAAATGGGGGAAAATGATCCTGTCTCTATTAACTACAGGTTCATTCATAATATTATGCATCCCTACTCCAGAGCTTCATGTTTCGGCCACTCCTCCTGTGTCCAGTATTTCTCCTGAGCTCGGCTGTTCCACAAACACAGAAAGCAAGGATACTTCATGAAACCTCTCTATTGTCCTAGCAGAAAATTTACCATTTTACGATCCACACAAATGATCCAGTTATGCTTCTCATACTTCAGAAAGTCGAGGACAATTTTTATGTCATTTTAATCTTGTTGCAGATGAGTTGAATATCCAATTGGAACTGCTGCATAAACATTACTGGTGTGTAGGAAAACACATTTCAGACTCCATTTAGAGCTCTCAAGAAATAGCCGCCATTCTGTTGGACTGTAAGTGATAACACCTAGCTGGCTGAGAAGACTACTGATATCATGACAGTAAACAAAGTGTTTTTCTTTGGAAAAAAAGTCCACAAAAATTTTTTCACACTTCCTGAAATGGGATACTTTAGCAGACCAGTGAAGTACATTTTTTCCCTTGAATCCTGGAGGCTAATAACTAAGCTGCTATCTTTGATAGGCCCAAATCTCTTACTAAATCATTTAATTCTGGTTGGCTACACTTGATCACCATGTTCACTTTCTTCATCCTTAGAAGAAATAAAACCACTGCAAACTGGAACAGGGAGTGCCTCAGAGTGTTGCTGAAGGAATATAAAGATATGTGATCATATGCCATTTTTTCTTGCTGAGGCCCTTGGTATGGATTAGACAGAAATAACAGTCACTGCTGTGGTCCTTAGGTTCACGTCAAACCATGGGAATACAAAAGACATTCTTTTGTGTTTTCCTTTTGTCCAGTCATGAAGCATTTCCTCACAATTATGACACACAATATGAGGATTCCAATTCTTGTCTTGATTACCAAGGGGAACTTAAAAATGGGCAATATATGCACTTGTCACAAATAATAAAATATTGCGCCTTTGATGTTGAAGTGTGTAACAGCCACATATATAACAGAAGGTGTCAGAACTATTCTTATATTTACACCTAGTTGAAAAATTCATGATTCAATCTTAAAACAAAATAAGAGGGTGTTTTTATCAGATAATATTTTTTTACATTTAAAAACAACTACAATTATGTAAAAGTGATGTTTGTAAAACATTAGTTGCCTTGTGGTTATGTTCAATCCAAGATTCGTTGCCCTTTTGTGGGTGGAGCACAGAGCACATTCCTAGAAGCTGTGTCTGATGCAATGCTGTGAGAATACTTCAGCTCCCAGAAGCCTCCTGGGCATACCCAGGAAGGAAGCATGCCCACTATAAGGAAGTGACTTAGTGGCAACAGCGCAGTTCCCTGATCTTTACAACCATTGGCTATGAAGTACATGTTGTAACATCCTATTGGCTGAACCTGTGTATATAAGCTAGCCTACTTCCTGAATAAAGTGGATCTGCGTCATTGAACCTGGTCCCTAGAGTCAGGTATTTGCGTCTCCGTCATCCTCACCCCCAGCAGGACTTCTCCATAACTGGTGCCCAACATGAGGCAGGGACCTAACCAGCATCCATGGGATGGGTGAGTGACCCTCTGCAATGGGAAACCTTCTCCTCCACTCTTGAGCCCTGCACGCTCTATTGCAGAGTAGGCAAGTTGTTTGTGAAGAGGATCTCTGTACTTACTGGGAGATTCTTTCTAGTCTCAATCCCTGTATTGAGGACGCACCCCTCTGGGACCCGGATACTTGGGCCTGAGCTCTCCAACACATTCGATCGGCTGAGGTGCATGGGGGGCTAACCTTCCCTCTCGGCCTCACTCCTGTCTTATTGGCAATACACGCCTGCTTGACTGATGCTCCTGCTGGGGACCCTCTGCTGGTCTCTAAGGTCCTACAGGCTACTCCTCTTTCAGAGGAACCCATACCTTCCTATTCGACCCCCTCCACTGAGGAGGAAAGTAGTTTAGCCTCTGAGTTTGACAAAATCATGTCTGAGTGCATAGAAACGAAATCAACCAAATTGCTAACTGTGTCATCAGCTCTGCCGCTGGAGAAAGCAGAAGTCACTACTTCCATATTCCCTGCTGGGGCTCAATGCCCCACCATAGCCTCTCAGACACCATTTTCTCCAACACGTGTTCCTGCTGCAGACCCATGGGCCAGCCTATATGCCCCCACGTGTCTTTTTTCTGTCTATCTTGTCTCTCTCCTCCACCCCTCATTCGTATCCAGCCTCTACCCCTCTTCCGTATAGCATGCTTGCGTTTACAGACACCAGCTGGTCCTACTGTGGAATAGTGTTCAAAGCACAAATGGAAGGCACTAAATTCCACAAATTTAGCTATGAGGGATCCGTACAAGTAGGTGAACTACTTACTAGTTATTTACTATGTGCTACACCTTTGGCAACATGGTCCCCTTAACATTTTTTTCAGATAGCGCTTATGCAGTACAAACAGTTAAAGGCCTTGCCCATTCCACCTTTCAGCCCAAGCAGACATTGCTAGATAGGGTTCTCAAACCAGCTTAAATAACTGTCAGTGGAGCGTCAACACCCTTGGTATATTCAGCATCTTCGTTCCCATTCTGGCTTGCCTGGATCCCTAGCGGCAGGCAACACACAAGTGGATTGTTTAGTTTTAACAGTCTCCCCTATTGAGCAAGCAGACAACTTCATGCCCGGTTTCATATGTCTGCCCATTCTCTCAAATCTATCTTTTCCCATCTCACTCATGCAATCTGCAAACAACTTGTTTGCATATGTAAACAGTGCGGGCCCTTACTACCCTTAGCCCTCTTACAACCACAGGGTGTCAACCCTCGAGGTTTACAGCCTAATGCTGTGTGGCAAATAGACATCACTCATGTCCCCCAATTTGTCAAACTCTGCTACATACATGTAGCAGTAGACACCTTCTCTGGAGCTGTCTTGGCCATGACCCTAGCAGGAGAAAAAACTACACATGCAATTCGTGCACTTTGACAGGCCATGCTTTACCTTGGTGTACCTTGGGAAATTAAAACTGACAATGGGCACTGTTATTCCAGCAGCCAATTTAAAGCCTTTTGTTCCCAATGGCAAATCACACACTGCCTTGACATTCCTTATAATCCCCAAGGACAAGCTGTTGTAGAACAGCGACACAGAGACATTAAGCTTCAAATTAAAAAGAAAGGGGGGATATGCCCCGGGCCTCACCTGGAGAAGTGCTCCTCAGTGCTGTATTCACTCTCTATTATTTAACTTTTGATTTTGAAGGAGTAACTCCCGCTTATAAACATTGAGGAGGCCTTCATAGCCAACCAATTCCATTGCCATTAGTATGCTGGAAGGACCCAGCCAAAGCTCAGTGGCAGGGACTGCACCTCTTTCTAACACAAAGAAGAGGTTATGCTTGTGTTTTTCCAGAAAATAGCCTGCATCCAATTTGGATCCCAGGAAGGAACATACGGCCACTCCTAGTGTCCCAAGATCACCCCACCAATGATGCCTCCAACACCTGTGAACCCTCCAGTTTTGGAAGCTGAGAGACAGAATGCAACCATATGCAGTATGCAAGCCATGCATTCTGTGTTTGGATGCTGGGACCATTGTGGGAAGGAGGTGTGCATGAACCTAGGTCCATTTTTTACAATCAAAATGGAACTGTGTTTAATGGCACCTAGAAGGTCTCTGTAACACAATGGGAGGTAAATGACATCCCGACCTCTAGGAGGAATCCCCTGTTTAAGACACCTGCTCTATTTCCTAATTAGTCAAACATTACAGAAGCTTGACTCATTGTTTAATCTAGCTAATCTATTAGCATATAGTATATAGGTATTATAGTTGTTTTAGTTCTACTAGGGTTCCATTGCATACTGCTTAGCATTCAGAAACTACAACAACAGCAAGCTGTCATTCATCAAGTCCAATTGGCCTTAACTGAAAGAGAAGGGGGAGATGTGGGTGGAGTGCAGAGCACATCTTAGCAACTATGGCTGATGCAATGCTGTAAGAATACTCCAGCTTCCAGAAGCCTCTTGGGCACATGCAGGAAGGAAGCTCACCCGCTATAAGGAAGTGACTTAGTGCCAACCATGCAGCTCCCTGATCTTTTCAGCCATTGGCTATGAAGGACACTCTGTAATATCTTATTGGCTGAACCTGTGTATATAAGCTAGCTTACTTCCTGAATAAAGTGGATCTGCATCACTGAACCTGGTCACTGGAGTGGGGTCTTTGCGTCTCTGTCATCCTCATCCCCGGCAGGACTTGTCCACACCCTTTAACTCCAATTTAAAAACCAACACATGCCATTAACTGTAACAAAAAGAAATTAAAATTGCATAAAAACTAGAGCATGCACCAAAAAAAATGGATTTCAGATTTGGAATCAGCAATGCAGAAATATATAGAAACAGTTCTAAAACCTCGTGCAACAGAAAAAAAAATTTGTTCCCCAGTATTATTGTTAAAATTCCCTCATGTGATTGTAAAGATTTTGTAAGCCTAAAATATTCAAGGTAGGCCAGGCAGGATAAATACCCAATGAAGAGTTGCAAGGATGAGTCCAAAGACCATTCCTCTGGCCAAATTCCTTGTTGCCTACAGGAGTTCAGTCTTTGTTTTATTCAGGCTTCAACTGATTGGATGTGGCCCATCTACATTATGATAAGTCATCAGTTCTACTCAGTTTAAGAATTTAAATGTTAATCTCATCCCAAAACCACCTTTACAGATACACCAGAACAATGTTTAACTAGCCCAGCCCAAGTTGGCACATAAAATTAACCATCACATGCTGTTAAGGAGGGACTGTTTTACATTTTAGTGCTTTTTAATATTTAGAGGAAGACAAAGACTTGGGTGGGGGTGCCCATGGGGAAGAAAACTGCTGACTAAAATTTAGTCAAGCTATAAAATAATAAAATAAATAAAAATAATATCTGGCCTTGGCCAATGGCTCAGTGAATAAAGTGTCTTCTTGTTGCACTAAGCTCACAAGTTTGATCTCTGGTCAGTGCACGTCAGAGAAGCAATCAATGAGTTCACAAGTGAATAGAACAATGAGGTAATGCTGCGTTCTCTTTCTCTCCCATCCTTCTCTCAATGGAAATATTTTTTTAAAAATTAAAAATAAAAATAAGTAAAACTCTGTCAACATAAAGCAGAGGGTAATAAATGCACAATTTTTAGCATAAAGTCACATGTTCTCCTTCAAACTTCAGTTTCCTAAATATGTTTGTGAGATTCAATACAAACTGAGTAAAAGACATTTTTTACTATCAGAATTGACACTTCTGGTTTTAACTCCTGACATCAAATGAGAAAGGAGCACTGGAACAGTGCACTGAAGAACTATTTTGAGAGGAAGGTATTTCAGTAAGTCAAGGAAAAAAAAATCAAAACATAAAGTACATGTTTCAAAAATTCAATCAAGAAAAAGATCTCAAAGACTTTTAAAGATTTCATAATCTAATAGTGACATCAGATGACATATTTTTTTAAGGATCAGGAATGCTTATACATTCAACTGCTGTGTCTTACTGTGGGTTGGCTCAGTGAGAAATAATGGCAATTCATATAAAGTTGAACAAAATGGAGACCCTTTCCTACTACTGTAAAGGTTATAGTAATAGCAGAGAGGGAAAGAGTCAGGAGTAACGGCATAAATCCATGTCACATGAGTGCCACAAAAATTAAATTGCTTACTTTCATGTATATGTGTGTAAGCATGAATATACAGATATAAAATACATCATCAAGTGTTTTATCTTGCAAGTCAGTCAAGGTATCAATATAAACTCTAGCTTTGAATTATAAAACTGTTCATAATGCTAGAAGAAAATAATGCTATTCTTTCTTTTAATTATATTTTTCTATATTTAATACATGATCTTTCATACTCATGGATTAGAATACTTTTTCCTATCTATATTCACTTGGAAAAATCTTCTTCATTTCTTAAGACATAATTAAAATGCCTTATTCTCAGAGAACATTTTCTTTATCCTGGTTCCATCATTCCCTAATCTGTGTTTCCATAACACTTTGCATAGAGAGACTTTTGTTGTGTGTTTTTTTTTTAATTTCATGTTAGGTTTAATTTATTTGTTTACTTGAATTCTTCTCCCACCAAACTATGAGCTACTTGAGAACAGCAACCCTATCTTTTGACCTTTGCAAATTATAGTCTAACACAGTGTCTTCTGATATAGAAAAAGTGTATGGGTGGATGACTGAATGGAAGGAAGGAAGGAAGGAAGGAAGGAAGGAAGGAAGGAAGGAAGGAAGGAAGGAAGGAAGGAAGGAAGGAAGGAAGATAGAAAGAAAAAAGGAAGGAAGGAATCAATAAACATGTTCTGTAATTGGTGAGTATGTTGCTTATATGTTTGCAATGTTTATCAGTCAAAAGCACCTGGATTATGTTGTAGGAACATAGGTTTAAAACAGCAAAGGTTTATTTATAATTTACACTACAAAACAATCATAAAACCACAGGTAAGATCTTATCATCATAATCAGAGTTTACAAAGCAACTACTTTCTTAAATTTTGCTAACCACCATGACAACAGGAAAAGAAATGTTTATGGGTCTCACACAGAAATCAAATGTTGGGATTAGAAATGAGGCTTGTTACATCCACTCACAGTCCATTGGCTAAACTGATGTTCAGATCTCACCAAACTACAAAGAAACCACACAAATGCAACCCTCACATTGCCTATGAAAATAGCCAATAAACAGCACTACTAAATACACATTTGACAACCAATAATAAATGCTCCTTCAATTCAGAAAGCTATCTTTTGAGTCACTAAAAAACATATAGTTTAATTGTTATAAGTAAAATTGTAGGTCAGGGATTAATTATGGTACACTATATCTAAATATGTCTTTTATAATCCTGTAAAGTAATATTCTCTAATTTTTGTTTTTATCCTTTTAAAAATCTCAGGTTTTTTATTCCAGTTTTTTTCAATTTTGGGGGGACATTAACTTTGCTAGAATGCTCAACTTCTCTCTAAAAATTCAAAAATTATTGTGATAATATCACAAAGCAAGTAGAAAATATTAATATTATAATTTCACACTGCTCTAACAAGTAGTTAATCTATTTCCCTTTTCATAGACATTCATTTTAATTGCACTAAATTAATTGTTTAGGGCTTCATTTTCACCAATCTATGTTGGTATCTTACCTACTTAAATAAGCTTCAAATACAGAACTGTTAAACAAGTTAGGGAGAGGTTAGTAAACAAGACAATAGAGACCAAATCCAAACAAATATCTCCCTCCCAACAATGGTACCATATCCAATAATGAAGAAAGGAGAAGAACCATCTGAAAACAATTTTACAAATATGATAATAACAATGATCAGTGATTTTTGTCTCAGTCTCTATGATTATCAAGTGTATAATTTTGAAAACTTTTGAAACTTTCTGAAGCCTCAATTTTCTCCTCTATGTAATGGAGATATTAAGACTTATTCTACTTCATTCTTAGTGTTCCTTAAAGACTCATTTCAGCCCTGGCTGGGTAGTATAGTTTGTTAGAGTGTCGTCTGGATATACCAAGTTTGTGGATTTAATCCCTGGTCAGGGAACATACAAGAATCAATCAATAAATATGTAAGTAAGTGGAGCAGCATATCCATGTTTTTTTGCTCTCTCTCCCCCTCTTCCTTCCTCTTTGAAAAACAATAAATGAATAAAACCTCATTTATTAAAAAGAAACTCATTTGAGACAGTATATACAAAACATTTTTGAAACTGTAAATCATAAAATTTATATTTTTACATAAAAGCAAACCTCAAAAAACACTTAAGGTAAAAGGTATTAGATCCATAACTCTCATTAGTTATATTTTAGGAAAAAGGATAACATTTGTTTATAACATATAAAATTAGAAACAAAGAATGAACCTATTTTTTACAATATTGTAGTGGTAGGTACATGACATAATGTATTTGTCAAAATCCACAGAAATTTACAATACAAGGAATAAACCTTATCGTATGCAGACACGTAAAACATCATTTAGTAATTAAGCAGATTCTAGGATGAAATACTAAATGTGACAAAGTCTGAATGTATTACCAAATTTATAAAACAACTTCTCTGAAGGAGATGGGTGGAATGGACTTGACCTCAGTAACTTTATAAATGAATGGAGAATATTAAGACTAAAGATAAAAGACACAGTACTATACTCTAGCTGATTAAGTTGCTTCCCTGCCGGAGGGGGGAAGGTGATGTGTGGGGGAAGAGGTACATGTTAACAATTCAAAAATCAGTACAGATATATCCTAGCATTACACAAATAAGTAAACGGTAGATGATGAAAATCAGGTTTCATGGTGTTGAAATGGGATGCTACAGATAAACCAAAGGGGGAAGTTAGAATGAATTATATGATACAGTAGTAGAATTAGAGACATCAGAATGAACTCATGTTTAGATTAACAACATACATATTGATCAATAAATAAATGAAAAATAATTATTGATACATGTCAATGCATGGGCTGGGATAAACAGATATATTTCCAAGTTTGGTCCACTGAGAAGGCCTAGAAACAATGACACCTCAGAAGCAACAAGACCACCTAGTGTCCTGGTTTCTTTTATTGGCTCCTTAAAAAAATGACTGATTCTAGGATGACAGAAGGAAACACGTAAGTTGAGTTTAGAGTATCTTATAGTGCCAGAAAGGAAGTCTATAAAAAACAAACAAACAAACAAACAAAAAAAAAACCAGCAGTGGAAAGATGGTATATCAACACAGGAACCAATGAAAGAAAACTCAGTGGTAAAAACTAGAACAATTTGAGCAAAAAAAGCACTAGACTATATTCCAAAGTATAAAATTAATATCTATAAATCCAAAGTTATGTAAATAAATTATTTAGTAAATAATTGGAGTTGACACATTTTTTATGCAATATTCCAGGTTCACACATGTTGTCACAAATGGCAGGTTTACATAATGTGGAAACAGGTTCCTTGCAATAAAAAAAGGTTTTTGCAGATGAAAAAAGGGTCTTTGCAGATGATCTTGAGAAGGGAATATCATCCTGGATTATCCAGGTGGGCTCTAAATACTATCCCAATTTCCTTATAAGAGGAAGGCAGAGAGAGATTTGAAACATACAGAGAAGAATGCAATGTGATCACAGAGGCTGAGATTTGAGTGATGTAGCCCCAGGCCAAGGAATGGTGACTGTCACCAGAAACTAGAAGAGTCAAAGAAGATATTATCACTTAAAGCCTCCAGAAAGGCACACAATCCTGCCAATACTTTGATTTCTGCACAGTTATAATGATGCAGACCTCTGGTCTTCTGCAACAATGAAATAATAAATTTTGTTGTTTAAAAACACAAATGGGTGGTAATTTGTTATAGAATCTATAGGAAACTATAAGAGTCTCTGCCAAAATATACAATTAGTAAGTAGTGGAAGTTTTTTTTTTCTCAACTAGGTTCTCCAATATCAGAGCCTACCTGTATGATCACTATGCCACACTCCTTATGTTATTTAGCAAAATAATATATAAACTGGGAAACCACTTAGCTATATATGAAATTTAAGGTCTATCTGATATTTTTCCAAGGCTCAGAGACCTTCTGATAATTAAATTACCTCATAGATTGGTATGATTTTATTTTGAAAGTGAAATTTTACTACAATAGAGTGAGAAATTAAAATAGTATCCTGAAATTTATCAAAATGTTATTAGCAGGGCCTGACCAGGCGGTGGCACAGTGGATAGACTATCAGACTGGGACACAGAGGAACCAGGTTCAAAACCCCGTGGTTCCCGGCTTGAGTGCAGGCTCCTCTGGTTTGAGCAAAGCTCACCAGCTTAAACTCAAGGTCACTGGCTTGAGTAAGGGGTCACTCGGTCTGTTGTAGCCCCACAGTTAAGGCACATATGAGGAAGTAATCAATGAACAAGTAAGGTGCAGCAACAAAGACTTGATGCTTCTAATCTCTCTCCCTTCTTGTTTGTCTGTCCCTCTCTCTGTCTCTGTCACAAAAAAGAGTGTTATTAACAGGGAATGGTTAATGACTGCTAATTTTTTTAAAGATTCTATCTCCAATTACAGTCACATTTTGGTGGACTATGGGCTAGTACTTAAAAATATGAAATTTTTCGAGGGACACAATTCAACCCATAAGAGACCTTAAAATTTTAAACAAAATAAAGGTAAGTAAACTACAAAATATATTTGAATATATTTGGTTCATTATGAATTAAATTCTAAGATATTCTGTCTTATAGCTATAAATTAGCATCACAGACTAGGCAATTTAGTATTGAACCCCTATTTTTGTTATTCCTATTATAAATTTTTAATTTGAAATAAATTTAGACTTACAAAAACACTACAAAAATAGTCTCTAGTTCTCCCATATAACAATCACTTAGCTTCCCATATAACATTCACTTATGTAAGGTGTTTCACTTATTAACATCTTACATAATTAAAACCAGGAAATTATCATTGGCTCAATACTATTAACTGAAATTCAAACTTAATTCAGACTTTACCAGTTTTCCTATTGATGTCATTTTTTCTGTTCCAGAATCTAATTAAGGATCTTATATTACATTTAGTTGTCATGTCTTTCAAATTTCTTCTAATCTGGCATAGTTCCTCAATTTGTCTTCCCTTTCATGACCTTGATACTTTTTAAGAATACTAACCAGTTATTTTAACAAATGTTCTTCATTTTGGATTTTTTTTGATAATTGCTATTTCATTATGATTCAAATCAGATTATGCATTTTGCACAAGAATACAAATAAGTAAGTCTGTACCCCTTCCAGTGGTTCTTACCAGTAAGTACACGATGTCACTATGACCCATCACTGATAGTATTCACTTTGATCTTTTGGTTAAAGGCTTACAATTTGCCAAGCAATGGAATAATACATTGCATTGAGTATCTTGTTTAGTCTTCACCACAAGCCTATACCTTGTGTACTATTATTACGCATAGTTCATATTTAAAGAACTGAGCCTTCTAGGCATTGAGTAAGTTGACTAAATACATAATTTGTAAATAGTGGAGGCAGAATTTGAATCTAGGTAGATTAGCTCTTAAGTCTCCACTCTTAATCTCTGTGCATATGACCTTTCTTAGTTAAAAATATTTACTCTTCTTTGAAACTCATCCCTTTATCCCTACCATTATTTCTTCTCAGTTCATGACCATATAGATCATTGAATGTCAATCGTGAGATATGGTATCTAAAAATCTACCCTTTTCAAGTCAGAGAAACATAGGTGGAAATAAGGTTTTTAGGATGTTTCACAATCGATTGTGAGGTGAACCCAAACATTTGTTCAAAGCATCCTGAATTATTCAGTACTTGTGTCTATTAAGGAAATATATATACACACACACATACCCCCACTTAATTCAAAAGGTGGATTTGAGAAAACATCACATTCAACATAGAAAGTGTAATGTATAGAAAGGCTATTGACTTCTGTATGTTAATTTTGTATCCTGCGACCTTATTATATTGGTTTATTGTTTTTAGTAGTCTTTTTGTGGATTCTTTGGGGTTTTTGATGTATAGGATCATATCATCTGCAAAAAGTAATACCTTTACTTCTTCTTTTCCGATATGGATGCCTTTTATTTTTTTGTCTTGTCTGATTGCTCTGGCTAGATCCTCTAGTACCACATTAAATAAGAGTGGAGAGAGTGGACAACCCTGTCTTGTTCCTGATTTAAGGGGAAAGCCTTCAGTTTTGTGCCATTTAATATGATGTTAGCTGATGGTTTATCATATATGGGAAGTGAAATAAGTAAATCAGAAAAAAACAGGAACTGCACTATTCCATACGTAGGTGGGACATAAAAGTGAGACTAAGAGACATTGATAAGAGTGTGATGGTTATGGGGGGAGGGGGGAGAGGGAAAGGGGGAGGGGGAGGGGAGGAGGGACCCTAAGAAAACTAGATAGAAGGTGACAGAGGACAATCTGACTTTGGGTGATGTGTATGCAACATAATTGAATGACAAGATAACCTGGACATGTTATCTTTGAATATATGTATCCTGATTTATTGATGTCACCCCATTAAAAAAATAAAATTATAAAAAAAGTGTAATGTAATGTTTAAGGGTGTAAGTTTTAGCATCAGGCTGAATTTAAATATGGTTTTATCAATTAATGAGGCAGGTCACCTTGGTTAAGTTAAGTTCACTCTGAGCTTCATTTTTATATGTAAAACAAAATATATTATTCAGTAACATTTAATAAATGTTAGCTTTACTCTTATTTTTATTATAAAAACAAATAAGATAAATGAGGAAATGGAAGTAACAGGAAAATCAGATAAAGCCAGTGATAGAATCCTCTATACATTCCTCTAAAACTACCAGAAGTTAACCAAAAATTTACCTCTGAGATCTCCTGTGAGTAGTCTTTTTCTGAGTAAAGAAGTGAACAATTATCAGATTTAAAAACTTTATAACATATAGTCAAAGCAACTGCTCAGTTGAGACACAGCATTTTCTAAAAACTGAAATTTAAGGAACTTAAAATGTATTTCCCCAATGGGTCAATGTAAAGGGAAAAAGCACTAAATAAGCTTTTATTGATTTAATCATGTTTTTCCTTGCAGGCTAATTTCATAACACTGAGGAATATTCAGAACTAGCTGTTACATAGGGACCTAAATAAGGTGATTCAAGAATACAATTCTCTGATGGTCTAGATTGTTCCAGTGGTCAAAAGCTGGCAGCAACAAAGCTATATTCAATTTGCACATGTGTTTGGTTTAGTCTACAGAGTGTACTTACCTTTTTTCTTTTTCTTTTGAATGTATTAAAACAGTCCATGTAGTCTCCAGTTCCTTATAATCCCTACCACTCCCTATTGTCTTATTGATTTAAATTCCTAGACATAAATTTATTTGAGGTCTCAATCTTTAATGGAAGAACTGCCATTCAAAATTATTTTATATTAGTTTTAGGTGTCAATTGTATTAGAAAGAAAAGAAAAGAAAACAGAAAGTTATTAGAAAAAAATCCACATTGGAACACTTTAAACTGGAAAAACAACACAAATGAATGGCTTATACTTCTAGAAATCCTTCATGAATGTTATTTCTCATAGCCAGACTTTCAATAAGAATTGAGCAATAGAGGGTTGGTGATCATATTTCTGGAAAAATCTGGAGTGAGAAGAACTGTATTACTTAAAAAAGGTAATAATGACAATATTTTGCATGCTTCTTATTTGCCAGTACTATGTTTAGTGTTTTACATGGGTGATTTCATAAAATAGTTATTCTTATAATAATCAAGAAACTGAAATTTAGGTAGCATGCCCAAATTCCTCAGTTTAAGTTGAGGATTCAGGATTTGGTAAGATAGTCTGATTCCAGGGTACATGCTCTTGACCACAACCTGATACGTAGAAGGTATACTTTACATTTTCTTAATGTTAAGAACCCTAACCAGGTTGTATGCCTGATTTAATGGCTGATTGACTTACATATGTAGCTGGGTTAGGAAAAGGATATTTGTAAACTGGAGCAGTTTTTTTTTCTTATTTTTAGGTATATGCTTCGAAACAAAGTCAAAAGGGCAATGAAGACCTCACAGTTTTATGACATAGATGGGATGAAATGCTTTTGGCTTGAACATTTTTACCAAACCAGATGTTTTAGCCATGCAAGAGAATCATAAAAAATAAAATAAGTAATCACTTGTTAAACACTTAAACTTAAGAAATGATTACCCCTCCATACTAGTATCCTATGGCTGTTGTAACAAACTAACACAAACGTAGTGCCTTCAAATAATACAAGTTTATATCTTAGAGTTCCAGAAGTCAGAAGCCAGACTTGAGCTAAAATCAAACTGGTGAAAGGATCAGGGCTGCATTCTTTTCTGGAGGCAAAAGGAAGGTATCTGATTCTTTGCCTTTTCCAGTTTCTAGAGGCCACCTGTAGTCTTGGGCAGAAAGCCATTTCTAATGTATGAAAGCCATAAATTTTATTTCAACATGTAGTTCCATTATCATATCTCCTTCTCTAACTCTTATTCTTCTCTATTCTAAATTTTAAGAATGCTTGTGATTGGATTGAAGGCCTGTTTGGATAATGAAGGAGGATATCCACACCTCAAGCTCCTAAGCATAATTATATTTGCCAAGTCTTTTTTCTCATTTCATGTAACAAATTATAGATTCTAAGGATTAGGATATTGGTATCATTATAAGAACATTAATTCTGCCTTCCACATAGTCTAAGTAATTACCAGCTATATAAAATAGCTAAAATTAAGAGAAGAGTGATGGGACTCAATGAATACCAGAAGGCTTGTGTGTTTTAGAAAGCAAAGCAAGGTATGCATAAATTTTAAATGTTCTGATATAAAATACTCTTTTTAAATTCCAATAAATTTCTTAAGCAGATTCAAATTTACTCTGAAAAAAAGTAAAAAAGCCCAAGATTGAATAATTATTAGCAGCCATATTTTAAGTACAGTAACCTATCCTCCCACTGAAAACAACTGAAAGTAATGGAAAATTTATAATTAGTTCATTAAAAGAACATGAAGAAAGTAAGAATATTCAAACCAATCTCTAAAAAGCAATCAACAAAAATTATCAAATAATTCCATGTTTAAAACACTAATTAACATAACCAGCCTTGAAAATTCACAAAATAAACAAAGAATAAAAGGTACTAAGAGTAGAAGCCAGCAGAAAATATAAAACACCCAAATTAGATCTGCAAAGAAGATTTAGAAATTGGAAATGGAAAATAAGTAAGTTAAGCATGATAAAGTAAATGATTAAATAAGATGGAAAAAAAGGAATTAAGGCCAAGAAACTATCAAGAAGTAAATGACCATATTTGTAAAAGGGCAAAAATTAACTTTTGAAATAAAAAAAATAAAAAAGTAGTTCCAGTAATAGCAGACCAAATAATTCGGTTTAACCCTCTTGTTGAAATATGCATACTAAATATTCTGGGAAATAACATTTTCAAATACACTTTAAAATGTTAAGAGCTAAAGAGATAACATAGAGGTTTCTAATTCTGTACAAATGATGTACACTCATTATTCTTGTTCATCTCTGTTAAGTACAACTAAGAACTGAACATTAGACAACCATAGAGAATAATGAATGGAAGAAAGAAAAAGAGTGACTAGATAGAGATCATAGGACTTAAGAAAAAACACAGCAGTGAGTTTCTTGGATTTTTCTAATCCTCCATATACCTAGACTGGTTGTTGGAGAATCCTGAACCCGAGAATACCACCATAATCAGACAAACATAAGTTTTAAGAAAAGCCTGCTCTTTGTAACAAAAGAACTGGGAAACAGCACAGAAAGACAGAAACATGCCCTACCTCAGAAACAATAACATGGATTACTCACCCTACCACCCCTCATTTCACATAATATTAGAAGAAATTAAGTGGATAGGATGGGATTCCATTCCCAAAGTAATAGCAAACAGTCCATGAAAGAACATCCCTCCCACTGGTGAAAAATCAAGAAGTCTAGATTTCTGGTCCTTTACTCAGTAGTGGCATAACCCAAAGTGGCACTTTTCCAACCCCAACAACAGTGACAATGGAGAAGCTACAAAAGGCAAGGGAAAGCTCTTGTTCCCCTGCAGTATGAGGTAGTCTGGGGAGGGAGCCATTTCCCTGCCAGAAGAAACAGTGAATCATGTTTTATGATGCCAACTTGGTGACAATAAGAAGCTTGGGGAGGTGCTTTTCTCTCTAACAGGAACAGCATCAGCAGAAAATATAGGAAATCTGATTTAGAGCCCCTCACAAAGCAGAAGCAGGGAGCCTGGGGAGGTACTTTCCTCCCCCATTGGCAACATCAGCAAAAGATGAATAGGGAACCTTGACTCCCATTTCCAAGTCATGAGTAGCAGATGACTGAGGCTCTGGTTCCATTCCCATTCCCAAGGTAGCTACAAACCAAGTAGACTCTAGACTTGCACCTATTGACCAGTAGTATCAACTAGTGCCCACCACCCTGCCAAATAGAGAGTAAAGGAAGGATATCAGAAAAAGACAGTTGGAGAAAAGGATTCTTTATACCTTCACAGGAAGTCCTGGGAAGGCCCACGGATGACTCATACCTGAAGTTGACTACTATCAAAACAACTAAAGGTCTGAAAACTGGAATACAATGTAGAAATCACCCTAGATTTCAGAATGGCTTCCAATTAGCAACAAAGTAAGCAGAGAAGTATAGTACTGTAAGGGCTGTGGATCCTAAATTGCCATTGGAATTATAGCAGAAATAAGTAGATCAAAACTTGCACAGTGAAACTAAAGAGGGTGAAATTTGATAAAATAGAATTTTAAAATAGAATATTTAGTCTCATGTAATAACACATAAAGTGTTCAGGATATAATAGAAAATATAACACACACACACTCAGGGAAATCATTACTGTGTAAAACAATGAATAAAGGCCAACATGAGATTGATTTAGATGCAGGAATTACTTAACAAATATTTTAAACTAAAAATTAAAAAATGTTTCAAATAGCCATTATAGGTATTTTTGAATAAATAAAAAATAGAGCCCTTGCTGGTTGGCTTAGTGGTAAAGTGTTTCCCAGGCTTGTGGATGTCCGGTGTTCAATTCCCAGCCAGGACACATAGGAGAAGTGCCCATCTGCTTCTTCCCCCTTCCCCCTCTCATTTCTCTCTGTGTCTCTCTCCCCCTCCTGCAGCCAAGGCTCCATTGGAGTGAAATTGGTCAGAGCACTGAGGATGGCTCCATGGCCTCCATCTCAACTGCTAAAATAGTTCCAGTTGCAACGGAGCAATGACCCAGATGGACAGAGCATCACCCCTTAGTGGGCATTCCGGGTAGATCCTGGTCAGGCACATGAGGGAGTCTGTTTCTCTGCCTCCCCACTTCTCACTTCAGAAAAATACAAAAAAAAATAGAAAGCTTTGGCAAAGAAATAAAAATATATGAGAGCAAAATAAAATCTATAGAATGGAAAAATACGTTAACGGAAATAAAAATTCACTATATAAGCTCAACAGTAGATTGAAAATGAAAAGAACAGGAATAAGTAAATTTGGAGATAGAACAGCTGAATTTACCCACATGAAAAACAAAAACAAAAACCAGAGTCTTAAAGTTGTGTAGAACAATAACAAAAGATCTCACCAAGAACAAAAAAAGAAAAAGGAGTTTAAAGAGCATTGAAAGAAATGTTTTATGGAAAACTTCCCAAATTTGATGAAATAATGTGATGGTGAATTTATGTCACTTGACTGGACCACAAGATGTTTAGATATTTGGCGAAACATTTTTTCTGGGTATATTGGTGAGTGATTCTAGAAGAGATTAGCAATTGAATTGATAACCTGACCTGGTAGTGAAGCAGTGGGTAGAGCATTGGACTGCCATACAGAAGACCAGGGTTCAAAACCCATAGGTCTACAGCTTGAGTACAGGCTCACCAGCTTGAGGGCAGGGTCAATGGCTTGAACTTGGGATAATAGACATAACCCCATTGTTGCTGGCTTGAGCCCAAAGGTCATTGGCTTGAGCCCAAGGTCTCTCATTTGAGTAAGGGTCCACTCACTCTGCTATAGACTGCCGATCAAAGCACATATGAAAAAAGCAATCAATGAACACCTAAGATGCTGCAAAGAAAGATACTTCACATCTCTCTCCTTTCCAGTCTGTTCTTATCTGTCCCTCTTTCTGACTCTATCTCTGTCAAAAAAAAAAAAAATGGTAGACTGAGTAAAACAGATTGCCCTCCCAAATGTAGCAGGGGGTTATCCAATTTGTTGAGAGCCTAAATAAAATTTTAAAAATGGGAGACGAGATAATTTAAATCTTTGATTGCTTGAGCTATGACATAAATCAGTAATTTTTTACACTTGGGGACTGGTGAAAATAGAAGAAATACAGTATTTCAGAGAACATTAAGGCAGAAATTACACTGACCAGAAGCATATTCGACAAAGACCACAGAATCTATAATCCTCACACAATACCAGGGTGGATAAAACTATCAAAAACCTGCATGAAATTTCTAGTAGACCAGTCTGTTGACCTGCTGTTGAAAACAATGGTTTAGAAGGTGCAAAGCCTGAAGTCAGGTGACTAAAAAGATCATTGTAGTAGTCTAAGGGAGAGACAAAAAATACCAAAACTAGAGCAGCTACAGTGGGGATGTTTCAGGCAGAGTCAACATACACTAGAAATTGAACAGAAGTGAATGGTGAGGAAGAAAAAGATATCAATTTATGCCATTAATCAAAACAGAATACAGGAGGAAGTTGGGAAAAGATGTACCGAGCTCTGTTTTGATAATGCTGAGATGAGACATTTGTGGGAAATCTAGTTAGAAGCATCCTACAAACAATAAACTTGAGTCTAGACCTAAAGAGTAAAATTACAACTCAAGAAAGAACAGAGGTGAATCTCCCACGGGAAAAAAAAAATTGTACAATGAAGGGTAGACCCTTGGTAAGGCTCACATTTAAAACTGAAGGACGAGAATCCAAAGAAATAGACTGAGGAGAGATTTCTACTGAAAATCAAAACCAAGAAATCCTGACCCACTATGAAAAAGGATTGTTCTACAAAAGAGGCTCTGTGTGTATTATGCTATAGGTAGAGTAGAGGGAAATTGGTAATATAAAGCATCTATTATGCTCCTAATATAATACAGGCACTGTGTGTGTTTTCTCTCCAGGGATGTATGAGTGAGGTCAGGACTCCTGGCTTTCACACACTGAGGCTGAGCTCCGCCCCTGCAGCCATCCTTCGCAGTATGCTACAGGAGAGCACTATGTCTGCCTTGGGGACAACACATAAAAAAGTGAACCTTATCTGGAAACAAAAGGGAAAATCAAAAGCCAAGATGATAGCACATCCTTCCAATAAAATTCTAAGTTCCCCTCATCTCAAAAACTATACTCTCTTATGAAAAAACTGCATTTGACAGTTAAAAAGCAAAGGACAGTATCTGTCTCCTATGACCTCCCAATCAGAATCTCTGTTCACCATCTTTGTCTGCATGCTTTCTGTTAAAAATCCACATGTTCTACTTGTAAAGGACCAGACAGCAAATACTTTTAGTCTTGTGGGTCATATAAACTCTGTCTCAATAACTCAGCACTGCTACTTGAATGTGGAAGCAGCCACAGACAATACACAAATAAATGAACAGAGATGTATGCCAATACATCTTCTTTACAAAGGCAGATGGCAGATTGGGTCTGGCCCTAAGTCAAGATGGTTGATCCCTGACCTTTACCATGGGAAGGCCATTACTGGAAGATGCCTGTCTGAAAAGCACAGATCATAAAGCAGGATTATGAGACCACAACAAACAGGTCAAGTAATGGAATGACTTTGATGGGAAAACAGAAGATCCTAGACCAAGAAGACTGGGCAGCCATGCACATGCTCCTCTTCTCTAGGCACAAGACAGGCTGGAGTATTAACAGGGGGAGCCCTTTCTGACAACGTGAACCGTATTCTCCCCTACTTTCCAAAAAGAGATAAGCTGGGGCCCTATACCATCCACTCCCCCACACGTGACCAGGACCCAACAATGAGTCACCGTTGTGACGTCACATGACAGTGACATAAGCCATTGGTTGCCCCCCAACTGAGATTCTAAAATTTTGAGGACAGTATATATAGGGCACCTTGCTGTGACTGAAGGCATTTCTGAGCCTAGCCACCGCTACTCAGTGTACCCGTGAGATGAACAAAGACATGCTGCACCCATCAGGGCATGGAGAGCCAACGAGAGGGATCCCATCTCTGAAATACCTGGATGCAGCTGTGTACTCATGGACGCCGTTTGGGGGATGGGGGGGCCAAGATGACCGAGGCAGAGGAGGTCCACGCCCCAGAGACAACCCGCAACTGCAGCTGCCAACCTGATGCTCCAGTGAAATGGGAAGAAAGAAAGACCTTCACTGCCACTCTTTCCTAGGAAAGCTTTGGAAGATAGTGAAAGATGACACCTTTACATCTGTGTGCTGGAGTGACAATGAAGACTCAGTGAAGGGCGCTTAGAGAGGGTCATCCTGGCTGAGCGGTTTCACCCACTGGCTGAGCCTCTATGGATTCAAGAAAATACATCCAAGTTATGCTTCAGGTTATTTGTCAGAGAACAACAGGATCCTGGTAAAGTAGAAAGTCCCCCTCCTCCATTTCACACCTTCTTTGTCATTGGACAGTCTTTTTAGTGAAATGAGAAGGATATACTGAAAGGGTTCCATTTCAGGGGGAACTCTATTTCACATGGGCATTATTTATGAAAAGATGGGGAGTATAGATTTTATATAAAACTAGAATCCCAGAGCACCTGTAGGGATGGCTACAAACTCTGAGAGGTCAGGTAATGTCAAATAGATGTATTTTCTCTCAGAATGACTAACATGATTAATTGTTTTCCAGATGTACTAAAATTCTAACTCCTGAAAAGACAAGCCATGGCTCATGGAGAACATGATGAAACAAGACAACCAGATGACTCCTGTAAGCACAGCATCTCCAGAGAGAAAGGAGCCCGCAAGTCCCACGAATTCACCACGTGGATGCCACCAAATTTGTCAATCAAAAGGCCCAGGAGAGTGCTTTTGATGCTCAGGGACCCAGTGCCATGGGGTCATTCCAACTCATGGGTCTGGGGTCCCCCAGCCATGCCACGGGAGTCCATGTCCCAGTTGACTTGGATGGCCGAAGTATGGAGGGCACATCTGGGAATGGCGCTCTTGTTCCCATCCACACTGCTGAGATTAGCGGCACAGGTCAGGGGCCCAGCAGCACTCTTGATTACCCAGGAGGTGATTCACTGATGTTTTACTACTATATCTATCAACCCATCATCCTTGCTGCCTTTCCGGTCATGTTCCCATCTGAGTGCCCTGTCTAGCACCCTGTGTAGCACTCTCATGAGGAGGATGAGGGCTGTTAGAGTTCAACTCTGCTCTTTGAGCAGTACAGGGACAATGTGGTTCCTAAGATCACTTACAGTAGAAAAATATCACCACTCTGTAAACACAAATCAATTTTTCTTTTAATAAAGAAAAGCAAAACTGAAATAGCAAATAAAGAATTCAATGAGAAAAAAAAGAGAGAATGACTGTTCCCCCCCCCCAATATTTCCTCTACCAGCTAGCTATGTTGCAAGAAGTTCTTGGCAGTAGCATCACTTTGCTGTAGTAAGGCATCATCTTGAATTTAAAGGGTATGTACGTAGCACTGATAGAGGGATACATTAGTACTGACTCATTTATCAGATCAACTAGATCAGTGGTTTGCAACATTTTTATACTTGGGGACAGGTGAAAATAAGAGAATTATTTCAGGGGACTGCTAAGGCAGAAATCACCCTGAGCATAAACGAATTTGACTAAGGTCATTGGGTCTATAATCTTCATACAACATTTGGATGGTTATCTCTTTCATGGACCAGCATGAAATTTCTGGAGAACTGGTCTGTGGACTGGTGGCTGAAAAGCACTGGGTGAGAGGGTAAAAAGGCTGAAGTCCAGTGACTGATAAGACTGTTGCAGCAGTTACAGGAAGAGACAGCAAATATCAACACGAGGGCACCCACAGTGAGGATGTTACAGGCAGAGTCAGCATACATTTGGAATGCAACAGATATGGGGGGGTGAGGAAGAAGAAGATACCAAGTCATGTGATTAACCAAAACAGAATATGAGAGGAAGTTGGGAAAAGATGTGATGATTCCATTTTAAATATGCTGAGATTGAGACAGTTGAAGGAAATCTAGTTTGAGGCATCCTACAAACAATAAACTTGAATCTAGACCTGAAGAATAAAATCACAACTCAGGAAAGAATAGATATGTAGGACTAAGAGTAGATAGACCCTTGGTTCTGTTCACATTTAAGATAGAAGAATCTGGGTCCAAAGAAACAGATTGAGGAGAGATTTCTACAGAAAATTAAAACCAAGAATTTCTGGACTCATTATGACAAAGAGCTGTTCTACTGATGAGATTCTGTGTGTATAATACTGTAGGTAGAGTGGGTGAAATCTGGAATATACAGAATCCATTATGTTCCTAATAAAATACAGGCACTCTTTGTATTTTCTTTCCAGGGATATGTCTATTAGATCAGGTCTCCTGGCTGAGCACAACGTGGTTTTCATGCACTGAGGCTGGGCTCAGCCCCTGCAGCCTTCCTACCCAGCACACAGGGGAGTGTACTGTGTCTGCCTCAGAGACAATGAATACAGAAGGGAATGTCACCAGGAAAGGAAAGGAAATCAACAGCCAAGATGATACCATATGTCTGCCAATGAAACTCCAAATTCACCTCTTCTCAAAAGCTACAGCCTCTTAATAAAGGACTACATCTGACAGTTAAAAAGCAAGGAAATCTCCTGTCTTCTATGATCTTCCAATAAAATTTCTGTTCACCACCCTTGTCTGCATGATCTATGTTAAAGGTCAGCAAGCTCTTCTTGTGAAGGGCTTGATAGAAAAAAAATAGCCTTGTGGGTCATATGGACTCTGTCTCAATGTCTCAGCACTGCTATTTTCATGTGAAAACAGCCACAAACAATACATAATAGTGGGCAGAACTCTGTGCCAATACAGCTTCCTTATAAACACAGATGGTAGGCTGGATCTGGACCCTGGGTCAAGATGTCTGATCGCTGACTTAAAGGGAGACCATTACCAGAGAATGCCCATCTGAAAAGTAAAGATCATAAAGACTGATTATGAGACTACAACATACAGGTTAATGTGTGAAATGTTCTTGATAGGGAAAGAAAAGATCCTAGACCCAGGAAAACTAGGCAGCCACCTACATAATGTTCTTCCAGAGATACAGAAAAGGCTGCTTTAGCAGAGGAAAGCCATTTCTGGCAACCAGAACCCCATATCTTGTACTTTCCAAAATTAGAGAAGCTGAAAGCCTTACACCTTTTCATTCCCCCCCACATTTGACCTGGGCAGCAGTGAGCCACCTTTGTGACATCACATGACCAATAAGATGACACTGATTTATTCAGCTGGTTGCTCCCCAACCTAGACTCTAGAATTTTAAGGACAGTACATAGTGGGCACCCCTGCTGTGACCAAAGGCACGCTGACCTTAGCATTCAGTGATATGATCTTGGGTACCAAATTATTTTGATCTAGAGCAACTCCATGGCTAATCAGAGTACCAATGAGATGGATGATGACAAGTTGGCTCCATCAGTAGATGGAGAGCCCACATTAGGGTCCAGTCTGTTTCATTCCTGGATCCAGATGGAGATCCAAAGGAAAATTTGGAGAAACATGGCAACCAAGCTGGCAGCCAATATCCAAACTCCCATGAGAGTCCACATCCATCAGACCCAAACCAAGGTGCCAACAATGTGAAAAGAAACAAAGGTCTTCACAGCTTTTCCTTCCCAGGAACACTTTGGAGGATAATTGAGGATGACACCTTCTCCTCTGTGCACTGGAATCACGACAGAGTTATCATAAGTATCGAAAAATCATGACAGATGCAGGTTCTTTGTCAAGAGGGTACAGAGAACTCTGAATCAGACAGCCTGAAGAGTTTCATTCTCCATCAGAACCTCTATGCATTTAGCAAAATACACCCAAGTGACTTTTCAGGTTGCACTCTAGGTAAAAACAGGATCATAGTAAAGTAGAAAGTTTTCCATTTCCCACCTTCTCTGTCACTCGATCATCATTTTAGTGGAACAAGAGAATCATATACTAAAATGGTTTCATTTCAAGGGTAACACTATTTCACACGAGACAGTATTTATGGAAAGATGTGAATGTATAGATTTTCCTATGAAACTATAACCTCCTCAGAGAAAACCTGTAGAGATGGCTAAAGACTCTGAAAGGCCAGTTAATGTCAAACAGATAAAAGTGTCTCTCAGAATGTGTAAATGATTAATTTTGTTTTAGATTTACTGCAACTCCAACTTTCAAATAGAGAAGCCTTGGCTCATTGAGAATGTTAAGTGGAAAGTCAACTGAATGACTCCTGATTGGCTTGGGATCAGTCAGTGAAACACTTCCAAAGAGAAGGAATCAGGTAACCCCTAAAAGGGCTTCCTCATGAATTCACTACAAAGAAGACACCAAAGAAGCCAACCAAAAGTCCTGGGAGAAAGCCCCAAATGCTAAGGGACCCAGTGGCACCTGGTCTTCCCAGTTCTCGAGTCTATGCTTTACAAGCAATGCGAAGACAGTCCATGGCCCAAATGAGCAAGGTGGCCCAAGTGGGGAAAGCACATCCAAGAATATCATATCTCTGCTTATTGCTACTACTCGAACCAGCAACAGAGCTGAATGGCCCATCAGCTCCCCAGATTACCCACTCAGTGATTCAGTGATAGTTGTGTACTACACCTGTTATCTCATCTTGATTGTTGCCCTTCCAGTGATGGTCCCACCCAAGGACCCTGAGAAAGATGAGGAAGAGGGACCCTTATGTTGTAAATGTTCAAGGACAATGCGTGTCCTTAAACTCACAGATTATAGAAAATAATCAACACTTTATAACCACAAATTAATTTTCAGCTTTAATAAAGAAAAACAAAACTCCATGGCAGTAAATAATCCAATGGGGGGGGGGGAGAATAGCTTTCTTTCCTTGAAATCCCCAAATATTTTCTCTATCAGTCAGCCATGCTGGAAGAATTTCTTGACAGTAGAATTACCATGGTGAATTAAGGAATTATCCTGAATTTAAAGGGCATGTACATAGCATAGCATGAATGACTTATTAGTTCTGATTAGTTTATCAGATCAACTCGATAAGTGTTTTTCAACTCTTCTTGAATAGACTCAATGATTATAGATTCTATAATATTTACACAATATCAGTGTTGTTAACTCTTTCACCAACTGGCACATAATTTGTTAGAGGACCAACACTTGTCTGCAGACCAGTGATTGAAAGCCACTGACATAAATCTGCCTTTTATACTGGGAATTACACCATTACCTTCCTTGGTTATCAGGACTTCAGATTTAGACTAAATTACATCACTAGCCTTTTGCTTTCCTGGATCTCTAATTTTTAAATCATAGATCATGAGTTTTCCCATTGTCCATTATCATGAGAGCCAATTCTTCATAATATCTCTCCCTGCTATTGGTTCGGTTTCTCTGGAGAACTCATATATGTATGAGTATACACATACATACACACACACACACAGTTTAATACTAAGATAAGTTCTAAAGAAACAGAATATGTTAAGAATAAGTCTTCTAAATTGGTTTCCAGATTTCTGGAATTAGCTCTCTAATGTGATTTGATTTAAAGATGCTAATGACTCTATTTCTAGTAGTTAAAGAAAACACTGATTGCCATGATGTTTTCTGGAAATAGGAGATATACACTGGATATTCCTGATATCTGCAGTGGATATTCCTAATAAAACACTGACAAGAAACAAGGAGTGAGAAAGTGCATGTGTAAAATTTTAGAACATTTTTTAAAAACTAATGAATACAAAATGAGGTAAGCTGGTTGTTCCTAATGTCTATGCACAAAATGGTACAAGAAAAGGATGAGTTCAGAGACTCAAATTCCCAGCACCATGCAGCATAAATTATCTGAAACCTTCTAAGTGTGGCATAAAGTAGAGTCTTAACTCCTATAACTTCAGATGTAAGATTGTTAAAAATCAAATGCAGAGTCTCATCCTGGTAGGGGCTGAATGACAATGTAAGTTGAACTTCTATCTCCTACTTTAAAGTGCAGACATTGATTGAGAAAGAACAAGGTCTTGTAAATTAAGATAAGGGTGTGTGAAAAGACCATAATGAAGTTGGGGACAATGAGTCCTTACATTTTGATGAGTCTTCTTTGCCAGTGGAAGCAGCTACATACCCCGGTATAAGTAACCTCCCCATCCCTAGTTATGACTGTTTCACCATTCCCTCTTGTAGTAACATTTCCACTTCCATCCCAGAATATATGATAAATCCTGCATTGCCCAGGAAAAATTTAATAGCTTGCCCTGGTGCAGTTTCTAAGCAAGACAATGATGACTCTCTTCAGGACCCACCCCAATCACCTCTCTTAGCTTCTAGACTTACACTTAGACTCAAGTTTCAGCAGTCCTCTAAAGGTAATATATAAAGTATGATCTATGAAGAAGTGCACTACACTCAAAATAAGTATTTAAGTTTTGTAATTTATTCAAAAAGAAATATGGGGCCTGACAACGTGATGATGCAGTGGTTAGAGCGTCGGACTGGGATGTGGAGGAACAAGGTTCGAGATCCCGAGGTCGCCAGCTTGAGCGCGAGCTCATCTGGTTTGCTCAAAGCTCACCAGCTTGGACCCAAGGTCACTGGCTTGAGCAAGGGGTTACTCAGTCTGCTGAAGGCCCACAGTCAAAGCACATATGAGAATGTGATCAATGAACAACTAAGGTGTTGCAACAAAAAACTGATGATTGATGCTTCTCATCTCTCTCTGTTCCTGTCTGTCTGTCCCTATTTATCCCTCTCTCCGACTCTCTCTTTCTGTCTCTGTAAAATAAATAAATAAATAAATAAATAAATAAATAAATAAATAAATAAATAAGGGAATCATGTATTGGAATGGATACTAAGGGTGTGGGATAATGGCAGAAGGAAAATAAAATTAATCAGGCCAAATTTATTGATATAGATTCACTAAATATTGATTCTACATTTAATGTTGCAGTTCAGGGAGTGACAAAAGTCTCTATCGGTCTGTTTTCTTCGTTGACTGAAACATGGACCAAAAGGTGGCCCACAATGAGTAAACTGGACATTCAAAGACTGCAATACCAGTTTAATGTAAAGGAAGAGATTCAAAGGCTTAGGGAAATTGTAGTATTGGAGTGGAGTTCTCATTTAAGACTTACTTACCCATACTAGGAGTGTCCAAATGACACACATTTCACCAATACATTGAGCAATAAACTTCTGAGCAACAAAATCCTAAAAGAGTTCAGTATGATCATTGTATGCTGGACCTCATGGTGAGAACAACAGTCACTGAAATGGAAAACCTGGGAAATGCAATGGAGTAATTGGATATTCAGGTAGTAGGGTCCAAATAGCACCATTCAATTGCTAAAGACAAGATAAGCAAGATTACCATAATGGACAACAGAACCAAAATCAAGATAATCTGACACATGTAGACCTATGATGTTGGCTACTTGATAATGATGTTCCTGGATTAAAATAGATAGGAAGCAAAGTAAATTATTATTTATATGTATGAGCCAAAAATTTAAGCCAATATTAAAATAGAAGAACATTTTCTTTATATTGGTTTTCTCAATATTAAAAATAAGCAGAAAATTATTGTTCATACATCAAATACTTCAACTAATCTGTTTTTAACAAAGTGTAATTGGCATACAATACTATATTACTTTCAGGTTTACAACATAGTGATTCTACATTTATAGAACTTATGAATCAATTTTAATTATATCTGTCTCTGGTATACAAAAGTATACTCTAAAGAATAAATTGTTTTATCATTTTTGATGTTTTTATAAAATTGCTTACACCATTTTTCAAATTGTGTTTTATGTGTAATAAATTTGAAATTGTCAAAAACATAAAAAAATAAAATTTTCAAGGTCAAGAGAATAAGTTTAATCTGAATCATTAAAATAGATAGTCATGGACACTCAATAAATTCTTGGAATTGAGATTGTTTAAAAACACAAAATTGCTTCCATAGGAAAGTAGCTGCATGACTTTGAGAAGGTGTTTTGGTATTCTACCAAAAAATTATGCTGTTAGTATTTCCCCCAAACTTCCTCACAGAAACCTTCAACCTTTCATCAGAGTGACTGTGCATTGGAGGACAAAAATCAATCATACCTTTTACTGGACAATGAAGTTGAAGTGAGATTAATTAAAGGAGACCCAAAATGTCACTACAAACTATGTATCAGACAATGGGATTATGCAGGTCAAATGGTCAATGGAGTTTTAGCCCAGGTCTGTTTCACCAGGACCAAATGGGTTTCTGAACCCATCCTGTAGTAATTTCCCTAGTTTTGGAATTCATAAATGGGATACACACACCCACACACAAACATTCAGCAGCTGCCAGAATCTCCATATTGGTTACCTGACTTCTGCAGAATACTATGGTAAGAAAGGCCAGGTAGAAGCCACTACAACTTCCTATACCTAGGAAAATAGTAAGTCAAAAATCAATTCCAGAAGACCTGAAGATGGCAGTGGAGTAGGAAGATGCACACACTCCCAGCTCACACCACCGAACTGGATTATAAACTAATTTATGAACAATCAGCATGAAAAATCAAATGTGGACTACAGAACAGCTCTCAAAAACCAAGGAGCAAGAAGAAGCCACAACAAACCTGGTAGGGAGCACCTGAATCTCCCTTGCTGAAAGGAACAGGGGGGTGGGGATAAGGCTGAGAGCTTAGAAGGGATCTCACTCCAAAGAAAAGAGCAGCAAATACTGCTCACAGCCACTTGCCTGGCGACCAGGGAACGAGGTATGTTGAAAGAGCCAGCTTGTCTTCCAAAAAGAAAGGGGAGAGAGAGACAGATGGTGAGGGGCAGAGGAATGCAGGGGACCTAAAAAGCTGATGCATTCAGTGCTGGAGGCGGCCATAGCCAGGGGAGGGGCTGATCCTTCCACAAAGCGAAATACAAAGTGCTTCCAGGTCACAGATCTCCAAACATCCCTCCAGATCCAATCACAACAAGACACAGCTAAAAACAAGAAGTGAGGAGAAGGGGCAGTAACTCAGGTCTCCATGGAGATCTGAGATACACCTCCCCTTACTGAAGCTGAGAAAGCAAACTGCCCCCAGAGAGATTAACTGGCAGAAGCAGACTTCAGAGCCTAAGGTTACACCCACTGCATTCCTGGATAATTTCAAATAAGCCACTGCTGAGATAAGCAAACAAGACAATCACCTGTTAAGAAAACAAACAAATCAAAACTTCAAAGTGTCCCAAATCCAAAAGTCGATTACAAATAATAGCTGATGCCAACCCAAGAAGACCTAGAAATAACACAATTGAAAACTGGAGGCAGACAACACCAAGCTTAGACTCAACCAGCCCTACAAACAAAACACCCAAATACACAGATATAATGAGAAGACAGAGAAGTGCAATCCAAATAAAACCATAAAAGAAATATCCAGGAAATGAACTGAGTGATATGGAAATAACAAAACTTCTAGATGCAGAGTTCAAAATAATGATTGTAAGGATGCTTAGGGATCTTAGAACAAAAATGGATGGTCATTACGAACACCTAAATAAAGAAATAGCAAGTATAAAAAAGGATATTGAAAAACTAAAAAAAGAATCAGTCGGAGATGACAAATACAATATCAGAAATGAAGACCACATGCTAGAAATTAAAAACAGGATGAATGAAACTGAGGAGCGAATCAGCAAGTTGGAGGACAACTGGAATTAAGGCATGAATCAGAGAAAAAGAAAAAAGAGACTCAAAAATTGTGAGGAAACTCTTAGAGAGCTCTGTGACAACATAAAGAGAAATAACATCTGCATTTTAGTGGTTCCTGAAGGAGAAAGAAAAAGGGATAAAGACTTTGTTCAATCGTATCATAGTTGAAAACTTCCTGAAGTTAATGCAGGAGAAGCTCTCAAAAGTTCAAGAAGCACAGAGAACTCCATTAAAGAGAAGCCCAAAGAAACCTACACCGAGACACATCATAATTAAAATAACAAAGCTAAGTGATAAAGAGAAAATATGAAAAACTGCTAGAGAAAAAAGGCCATCACCTACAAAGGAGCCCCCATAAGGATGACATCAGACTTCTCATCAGAAACACTTGAGGCCAGAAAGCAATGGCAAGAAATATTCAAAGTAATGCAGAACAAGTACCTATAACCAACACTATTTTATCCAGGAAGTCTATTATTTAAAACTGTAGGAGAAATGAAAAGATTCCCAGACAAAAAACAAAAAACAAAACAAAAAAAACACTCAAGGAGTTTATTACAACCAAAACAATGATGCAGGAAATGTTAAGGGGCATAGTGTAAACAGATCAAAGTGGGAAAAGAAAATAGCAAAAGAGTAATACAGCTTTAAAGAATAAAATGGTGGGCCCTGGCTGGTTGGCTCAGTTGTAGAACATCAGCCTGGCGAGCGGAGTCTCGGGTTCCATTCCCGGCCAGGGCACACAGGAGAGGTGCCTATCTGCTTCTCCACCCCTCCCCCTCTCCTTCCTCTCTGTCTCTCTCTTCCCCTCCCACAGCCAAAGTTCCATTGGATCAAAAGATGGCCCGGGCGCTGTGGATGGCTCCTTGTCCTCTGCCCCAGGTGCTAGAGTGGCTCTGGTCACAACAGAGCGATGCTCCGGATGGGCAGAGCATCACCCCCTGGTGGGCATGCCTGGTGGATCCTGGTCAGGTGCATGCGAGAGTCTGTCTTACTGCCTCCTCGTTTCCAGCTTCAGAAAAAATACAAAAAAATAAAAAAATAAATAAAATGGCAATAAACAACTACATATCAATAATAATCTTAACTGTAAATGGATTAAGTGATCCAATCAAAAGACATAGGGTAGCTGCATGGATAAAAAAACAGGGCCCGTACATATGCTGTCTACAAGAGAAACACATTAAAACAAAAGATGCACATAGACTGAAGGTAAAAGGGTGAAAAAAAAAACATTTCATGCAAATGGAAATAAAAAAAAAGCTGGGATAACAATACTTATATCAGACAAAATGGACTTTAAAACAAAGAAGATAGTAGGAGATAAAGAAGACCATTACATAATGATAAAGGGAGCAATCCACAGGAAGATATAACTATTATAAGTATCTACGCACCTAATATAGGAGCACTAAATATATAAAGAAGACTTTGATGGATATAAAGGACGAGATCAACAGCAATACTATAGTAGTAGGGGATTTTAATACCCCACTAACATCACTAGATAGATTCTCAAGAAAGAAAACTAACAAAGAAATAGCACACTTAAAGGACACACTAGATAAACTCGATTTAATAGATATCTTCAGAATCTTTCATCCTAAAGCAGCAGAATATACATTCTTTTCAAGTGCTCATGGTACATTCTCTAAGATAGACCACATGTTAGGGTACAAAGTGGTCTCAACAATTTTAAGAAGATTGAAATTATATCAAGCACTTTCTCTGATCACAATGGCATGAAACTAGAAATCAACCACAACAGAAAATCTCAAAAATTCTCAAACACATGAAAACTAAATAACAGGTTATTACATAAGAAATGCATTAAGAATGAGATCAAAGAATAAATAAAAAAAAATTCCTAGAAACAAATGATAATGAGCATACAACAACTCAAAATTTATGGGACACAGAGAAAGCAGTACTGAGAAGTTCATAGCATTACAGGCATATCTCAAAAAGCTAGAAAAAGCTCAAGTAAACAACTTAACCCTGTATCTGAAAGAATTAGAAAAAGAACAGCATGTAAAGCCCAGAGCTAGTAGAAAGAAGGAAATAATAAGACCAGAGCAGAAATAAATGACATAGAGGCTAAAGAAACAATACAGAGGATCGATGAAACTAGGAGCTGGTTTTTTTGAAAAGCTAACAAGATCCATGAACCTTTAACTAGACTCACCAAGAAAAAGAGAGAGAGGACTCAAATAAATAAAATTAGAAATGAGAGTGGAGAAATAACAAATGACACAACAGAAATACAAAATATTGTAAGAAAATACTATGAAGAACTGTATGCCAAAAAACTAGAAAACCTAGATGAAATGGACAAATTCTTTGAAACATACAATCTTCCAAAAATCAATCTGGAATTCTCTTACGCTGCTGTTGGGAATGCAGACTGGTGCAACCACTGTGGAAAACAGTATGGAGATTCCTCAAAAAATTGAAAATCGAACTGCCTTTTGACTCAGCTATCCGACTTTTTGGAATATATTCCAAGAACACCATAGAACTGTTTCAGAAGGAGAAATGCACCTCTATGTTTATGGCAACATTGTTCAAAATTGCAAAGATGTGGAAACAGCCCAAGTGTCTGTCAGAGAACGAGTGGATTAAAAAGCTTTAGTACTTATATACTATGGAATACTACTCAGCCATAAGAAATGATGATATCGGATCATTTGCAATAACATGGATGGACCTTAATAACATTATACGGAGTGAAATAAGCAAATGAGAGAAAACTAAGAACTGTATAAACCCATACATAGATGGGGCATTAAAATGAGACTCAGAGACATGGACAAGAATGTGATGGTAACCGTTGATGGGGTGGGGGGTGTGGAGGAGGCAAGGAAGGAGAGATAGGTTGTGGGGGAGGGTAGGGGCACAAAGAAAACCAGATAAATTGATGGAAGACAATTTGACTTTGGGTGAGGGGTATGCAGCATAATCAAATGTCAAAATAATCTGGAGATGTTTTCGCGGAACATATGTACCCTGTTTTATCAATGTCACTGCATTAAAATTAATAAAAATAAGATAAAAAATCAATTCCACATTCCGAGCGGGATAGCAGAAATTAGTGCCTCCACCAAGAACTCAAAGACTGCAGAAATGATGATTCCCACTACATCTCCATTCAACTCACCCATCTAGCTGAGTGGTCCCCAACCCCCGGGCTGTCGACCGGTACCAGTCTGTGGGCCATTTGGTATCGGTCTTCAGAGAAAGAGTATGTAACTTAAATTATTTCTGTTTTATTTATATTTAAGTCTGAATGATGTTTTATTTTTTTAAAAAATGACCAGATTCCCTCTGTTACATCCGTCTAAGACTCACTCTTGACGCTTGTCTCATAAGTTCGACAATTATATTTAAAAATACCACAGTTTTTACACTGGTCACATAATTTTATTTTGTGTTTTCATCCATCCCACCCTAAAGGCCAGTACGTGAAAATATTTTTTCACATTAAACCAGTCCATGGCCCAAAAAGGTTGGGGACCACTGATCTAGCTTATACAGAAGACAGATGAATTTTAGCAAATAAAAATGGATTCTTATAAACTTAACCAGGAGGTGCTTCCAATTCAAGCTGTTGTACCAGATGCAATTTCATTGCTTAAGCAAATCAACACATCCTTTTGTATCTAATAAGCATCTATTGATATAGCAAATTTTTTTATACCTATCAATAATCAGAAACAGTTTGCTTTTGCTGACAAAACCAATAATATACCATTACTATCCTAACTCAGGGGTATATCAACTCTTCAGCCTTACTTCATAATTTAGTTCACAGGGATCTTGATCAACTTTTATTTCCACAAAATATCTCCACGGTCGTTTACACTGAAGACATTATGTTGACTGGAAATAGTGAAAAAAATGTATTTACTAGTTTAGACTTATTTGTAATGACATGGTGGCAGTAATCGAGGTTATATGGAGTCTCACCAACACAAACTTCCACTCATCAAGCAGGACCTGGTTAAGACTACTGCTGAGTACCCAACTTGCAATCAGCAGAAAACACTGAGTTGCTGATACAGCACCATTTCTCAAAGTATTCAGCTAGCTATCTGGTGGCAGGTTGATTACACTGACCCTCTGTCATCATTTAAAGGACACTGTTTTATTCTTACTTGAATAAATACTTATTCTTGATATAAATTTTCCTCCCTGAATACAGTTCATGAAAGAGTTTATCTCCATTAAAACGGGTATTACAAGAAATATTGAAAGGTTTTCCTTAAGAAGAAAAAAGATTAAAATATGAATAATAAAATGACAAAATGCATGTTTATCAACAATCACTTTAAATGCAAATTAATTAAATGTTTAATGTTCCAATCAAAAGTCATGTGGTGTTAGCTGGATGGATAACAAAACAAGACCCTTGCATATGCTGTCTATAAGAGATTCACTTCAGAATGAAAGACACACATATACTGAAAGTAAATGGATGGAAAGGTATTTCAGGAAAATAGAAATTAATTAAAACAAAAGCTGGGATAGTAACACTTTAAAACAAAGCCTATAACAGGAGACAATAAAGGACCCAACAATTCCATTTCTGGGTATTTATCTGAATGAATCCTAAAACACTAAGTAGAAAAAGTCATATGTATTCTTATGTTGGTTGCAACATTATTTTCAATAGCCAAGATATGAAAGCAACCTAAGTTTCCATCAATAAATGAATGAATAAAGAAGAAGTGGTATGTGTATATATATATATATATATATATATATATATATATATATATATATATATATATATATATAAAATGAAATACAACTTAGCAATAAAAAATAAAATTTTGCCATCTGAAACAACATGGATAGACCTAGAAGAGGGTAGTATACTGAGTGAAATAAGTCAGAGAAAGACAAATGTCCTATGATTTTACTTACATATGGAATATAAAACACAAACTAAAAAAACAACAGCAGAAGGGGACTCATACATAGAGAACATTTTAATGATTGCCAGATGAAAGGAGATGGGGGCAGTGGGTGAAAAATGTGAAAGAATTAAGAAATACAAATTGGTAGTTACGTAACCATCATGGGGATGTAAAGTACAGCACAGATAATAGTCAATAATATTGTAATAATTACAGTGTGTCCATAAAGTCATGGTTCACTTTTGACCAGTCACAGGAAAGCAATAAAAGATGATAGAAATGTGAAATCTGAACCAAATAAAAGGAAAACCCTCCCAGTGTTTGTAGGATGATGTGGCAGCATGTGCGCATGCACAGATGATGACATAACACCGTGTATACAGCAGAGCAGCCCACGGCCATGCCAGTCGAGATGTGGACGGTACAGAGGAAAGTTCAGTGTGTCCTGTGGCTCGCTAAATTCGAATCCATGACCAAAGCGTGACGTGAATATCAGCGCATTTATAATGAAGCGCCTCCACATAGAAATAACATTACTCGGTGGGATGAGAAGTTGAAGGAAACCAGCAGTTTGGTGGAGAAACCCCGTTCTGGTAGGCCATCAGTCAGTGACGAGTCTGTAGAGGCTATACAGGATAGCTACCTAAGGAGCCCAAAAAAATCTGTGCATGAGCCACATCGAACTGCACTGAATAGTATGAAACTGGGAGAATTTTCCTTTTATTTGGTGCAGATTTCCAGATTTCACATTTCTATTGTCTTTTGTTGCTTTCCTGTGACCAGTCAAAAGTGCACCATGACTTTACAGACACACTATATGTATGATGTCAGATATGCAGCTGATAAATTAGGGTGATCACTTCATAAGTTTTTTATGATATATATCACTGGGTTGTATACCTGAAATTAATATAATATTGTATATCATCTATAATTGAAAAATAAAAATAATTACCAAAAAAATCAAACACACACACACACACCTACATGTACTGGCATCATTTATATCCAAAAACTGTAGTGGCAATGCAACTTCAGAATTGATTAGACTTAACAGCCTAATATCAAACTTTCATCTCAGGGGTCAAGTGTAACCAGCCTATTGTTTACTCTTGGTGGACTGTACTCCTGTGCCTCAGACTTCCAGGATCTTCACCTAAAATACTTCTGTCTCTGATTGCTACAGGCCAATCTAATCTGGTGCTTAGTTTGGAGCAGTCCATATACACATAAAAATCCTGGTACTGTTTTCTGGGTACGAAAAGTTACACCACTTTCACTCCCTCTTGTTGCATTGCTTGTCATATCAGTCTGAGTTCTTAATGGCAGAAACCAATTCTGGCTAATTTAAACAGAAAACTTCCAAGTAGGTTAAAAAACCAACAGGAGTGCTAGAGAACCAGAATCATAAAGAGAGAGAGAGAGAAAAAAAGCAGCTTGAACAAGGGGAAAATGAGGCCACAGTATAACTCATAAGTACAACAGGAAACACAAGTAACAGTCTAGTGTGAAAGCCAATGCCAGTATGTGGCCTCTGGATGCCTCTAACATCATGAGATTCTGTCCTTGATGCGGCAAACCACCACTGCTATAACGAGAAAGTTCTAAGCTATCCTTTCTCCTTTGCATCCCTTACTCAAGATTCAAAGTCCTAGGTAGGAACAACAACATCAAAAATGTTATATCATCATCACAATAGACAAAGAAGAAGCATGCTTTCATGAAAATTCTCAACAAAATATGAATACAAGGAAATTTTCTCAATTTCATAAAGGGCATCTAAAACCCACAGCCACACATCTCTCTAAGGAGATGATTTCATTTCCTTTGGATATATAGCCAGAATTTAGATTGCTGGATCATATTTTTTAAATACTTTGAGAAACTCTCATACTATCTTCTGTAATGAATATACCAATCTGCATTCTCACCAACAGTGTTCATGGGTTCCTTTTTCTATACACTTTCATCAAACACTTGTTATCTTTTGAGTTTTTTTTAAAGCAGCCATTCTAAGAGATGTGAAGTACTATCTGTGGTTTTGATTTGCATTCCACAGATAATTAGTGATGTTGACCACTGAATTCCCATGTACCTATTGGCCATGCTGTGAGGTTGGTGCTGCACATGACCCTTCCCCAGCTCTAGTTGTATTGTACCTTGTTCACAGATCCTGGCCGCGAGCTATTAGAGAGAGGGTAGTAGGACTGAAACTACAGTTTTACTAAGAACAATGGAACTGACTCACCAGATATGTATCAAAAAGGGACAGCAGAGAATGGTGTACACCTTTCTCCTAACCCCTGCTCACCTGGTTTTTTGCATGTAAGTAAAGAGTTTTGCTTTCATAACTACCCAGGGCTTAGCTATTTAAACTGCAACCCCAACCTCACCTTGCATGGTATGGATCTGTCACCAAACTACCACCATTAATGCTGCCCCTGTATGTAAGTGATAAAGGCTATATTCATTCCATATGGTCTTCCTTGTGGTTTCTTTGGGATCTTGCAACAATACCAGACTGATTTTCTGGGTCTGGACTTCTTGCATTACACATGTGTATGTATTCTTTGGAAAAATGTCTCTTCAGATATTTTGAGTATTTTTTATTTGGGTTATTAGTGGGGTTTTTGTTGTTGTTTAGTGGGGTTTTTTTTCCAATGAGTTGCTTGAGTTCCTCAAATATTTTGAATATTAAGACCTTATCAGATATTTGATTTACAAATGTTTTCTCCCATTATGCTGTTTGCTTTTTCACTCAGTTGATTGTTTTCTTTGTTGTGCAGAAGATTCAGGGTAATGCTAGCCCATTTCTGCTTTTTTTGCCTGTACTTTTTGTTTCACTCCCCAAAATTTACTGCCAGGCCAATGTCAGGAAGCTTTTTTTCCCTAGTATTTACCTAGTAGTTTTATAGTTACAAACCTTACATTTAAACTTTTGTTCCATTTTGAGTTGATATCTGTATATATTTTGATATACAAATTGCAGCATTATTCATAATAGCAAAGACATGAAAACGATCTTCCTGTCCATATACAAAAGAATAGAGAAAATTTGATATACACACACATACACCATGCATGAATATAATTCAACCTTAAAAAGAATAAAATCCTGACATTTGCAACATTGATAAACCTCAAAGACATTAAGCTAGGTGAAATAAGCAAGACACAGAAAACCAAATACTACATGTATTTGGCTTTAATGTATATGTAGAATCTAAATAAGTTGAACTCATGAAAGTAGAATCAGAGTATAGAATGGTTGTTGCCAAAGGCTATAGGATGAAGGAAATGCAAAAATGGCCATCAAACGGTACAATATTTCAGTTATGTAAGATGAATGCATAGTGACTATAAATAATAACACTGTGTTGTATACTTAAATTTTCTAAGAGACTTGATCTTCAGTGATCTCACAACACATACACATAAAAACACAAATAGGTACCTCTGTGAGGTTTTGCTTGTGTTAGTTTTCTTTCAGTAATTATTTTCCAATGTGTGTGTACATATATATATATATATATACCCACACATATATATAAACATCATATTGTATATCATATATATGTATATAATTTTTATTTGACAGTTACACCTCAGTAAAACTGAAAAATATAAAAAAGAAGAGCCTATTGGGTGAGGGCAATTAAGAGATGATTGTCCTAATTAGAGAACTGACTTTTTCTTCTAAATAAAAAAAATATATTGTGGAATGTTAAAAATAAATAAATCTCGACTTAAAACCACGATTGGTTCTGACAGACTGGTTGTAACACGATTTGGTCATAAGTTGAGTAGGCTATATGTACAGTACTGTGAAATGATGTTATAAAAATCTTTAAGTCATATTTTATCATAATTTTTTCATTATTGTTATATATCATAATTTTCTTCATTCATTTTATGCCATTTGTATCATCTCTACACCATTTTGTTTCTTATTTTTACATCTGTCAGGTTTAAGTAAAACACTGCATTACCAGTACAACTGGTTTAATATTTGCAAAGACAATTTCCTCTTGGTAGACATCTTGGGAGGGGTTTGATGAAAAATATCCAAGACACAAAACACAAATTGCTGTACTGAGTCTGGGATAACAGTTGAAATGGTGCATGCGGAGATGGTAGTGCTGCCGGAAGCTGGTCTGCACTGTCGTATGCCTGGCTGGGCAACGCTTGTGCTGCCAGATGCAGAGCAGTCATGGCTAGCGATTGTGGTCGTAAAGTCCAATGATCGTAAGTTACATAGGTCGTAAGTGGATCAATATTTGTAAATAAAATAAGAATAGAAATAGTATAGTGTCCATAGGATTGTTGTAAGGATGAAATAAGTATATACCAAACTACAGCTCTTAGAAAATATCCTAGTACACAGAAAGTACCTGGTAAGAATCATGTGAAGCTACTAATATTATCATGATTATTTATAAGATATAATTCCTCCAATACACATTACTTTTTGCTCTGGTTAGTAAAGTTATAAGGGTAAATTTTTAAATTGTGCTACATTTAATAATTAATAAGTGTAAATATTTAAGGTGTATAATTTGATATACATATACATTGTGCAAAATCATTATTTTCAAACTAATTAACAAAACAGAACTAAGTTATGACTCAACAATCCCACTTCTGCATTTATACACTGCTCACAAAAATTAAGGGATATTTCATAGCTTCATATTCATTTTGAAATATCCTCTAATTTTTGTGAGCAGTATATATAAAGGAAATGAAATAGTATATTGAAGAGATTATCTGCATGCTTATGTTAATTGCAGCATTATTTATAATAATCAAGACTTTGAAAACATCTAAGAGTCCTTCCATGGATGAATGAATAAAGAAGGTGTCATGCACACACACACACTCACATACACAAACATTGTGAAACATTATTCAGCCTTTTAAAAAAGGAGAATATCCTGTAATTTGTGACAACATGGATGAATCTGAAGGACATTGTGCTAAGTGAAGTGAGTGGGACACAGGACAAACACTGATGAACTTATTTACAAGTGCAATATAAAAAAGTTGAACTGATAAGGGTGATTTTTATTTCCTGGGATTCTTCCTCAATTTTTCTTTCTAAAGCTAGCAAGCATTCCTTAATTTTAAATCTAAAGAAAAAAAGAAAAGCAGATCCTGCCAATTTTGATTTTCACAGCAGGATTAAAGTGCAGGTTTTATATTCACATCAAGTAACTTGGGATCTATATTTATCTCATATAGTGCAGCTTATAACCAGTTCTATTGTCCAGTCAAATAAAAGCTTCAGTATTAAATGACCCCTAACAGTTACTTAGAAATGGTGACCAACAGAATAACTCCAATTGGTTACTAAGATCGATTGATTTTATCTCTTGGATGTCTCTATAATACATCTACTTACATTCTTCAACAATGCCATCACCGTAATGCAGGTCACTGTTTTCCCTCACCTGAGTTATTGAAAAACCTTCCTAATTGGTCTTTTTTTTTTCTTTTGAAACAGAATGAATAGTAAGAGCTATCAATTATGGGGCAATTACTATGTGCCAGGAACTGTATGAAGTGCTTTGCATCTATCACTTCCTATAACCTCCATCATAACCAAGTGAGGTTGGTGTGATAGTCATCTTCATGTGACTGATGGGAAATCAGAAGATTTGAAAGAGATGTAGTTTTTTCCTCCATAAAAAATTATAAAAGAAAATTTGTCTAAGGTCAGAGCACATACTATTAAATCTTATGGTACAACCACATACCCCCTCCTTTCCTCCCCTACCACCACTCTGAAGTTAAAGTGATGCTTCTAAACCACTAATCTGGCCTTTCTTAAACCTTTGTTTATATCTTTTCAGTAGTACAACATTAACCATTAACCTCAGGATAAAATCCAAGTCTTTACATGGCACACAAGGCCTAAGATGACCTGGCCCCTGCTTGTATTTCAAGTCTTATGAAGTACTTTTTTTATCTCACACACTCAGGACTCCTCTTGCTGAACATCTGAGACCCCTTAAATGTGGATATGCCTTCTTTACCTGCACCTGTGCTCATGTTGTTCTTACTGTTGCTTGTAACTCTCTTACTCAGCCTACCTGAAACACTCCTACTTGAGGACTCAGGTCAAGATTTAATTTCCTTCCTGGTTATTCAGACAAAGTCATACACTTCATTATCCATAATAATTAAGTCAATCCCCTATTTTTACTCTTGTTTTACTGCATCCAGTTTTGATTAATTGTTAATGACCTCCATTAGACAAGAACACTTACAGGGAAGAGACTGTACTTTTCACATTTGTATCTGCAGTATATTGTATGATGTCTGACATAACAGGCACTGAAATATTGTTTTTTAATTGAAAATTAACATTTTTGTGCTAGCATACTTATTTTTATTTTTACTTATCTTTCTCTTGAATATTGTCCCATCTTAATAAATCCGTATAATAAGCACTGTTGTTATTACTTCATAAAGCTGGTGATCTTAATAATCATACTAACTCTAACTTATACAGGTCACATGGATGAACATCTATAGATATAGCCAAGTTGAAAATCTATACAACTTTAAACATAGCAACTTTCTAACAAAATCATATGTTGAAAGTTATTCTTGACACCATTTCAAAAAATATATACAGCTTTTTAAAGCTATAGAATAAAAAAGTGTTATGAAAATAAGCATTTCTATTTATGATTTTTCTCAAGAAGGGGCAAAATTTTCTCCTACGTATTTAGGAGTGGAAATAATCAATAAAATCTACATTTGGATTCCCAGAAAGCAATACAAACTGTAAAATTAGCTCTTAAAATTCTTTCAAAGGAATAACAAAATAACTATCATCAGAAAAAAAATTGCTCAACTTCTAAAGAGCCAAATGTTTTAAAGCTGATCATATCCAATGTATTGACATGGGACAAACACAGTTCTGTGATGGACAAGTAGACATGTTCTTATTGACCTTTGATGTGTCTCTCATTAAAACCCCAAATGTAAATCTGCTATTCCTTACTCTTTTTCTATACAGATAGAACCTAATTTGTCAGCATGCCAGATTTAACTAGCCGAAATGAAGCTAAGCTAATTTAATAGAAATTGTTCAATAGCTTCGACCGACCTGACACTGTCAGTTAAAGTGGCTCTATGCCCCACCGTCTTTCATTATTCCCAATTCTTTCTTCAGAATGGGTGAATACCAAATCAAATAATATGCTTAGTAGTCAATAGGCCTAAACTTTTTTTCTCAAGGACATTCTTTTGGTGCCAGAAACTGTCAAGTGGAAAAACGTACTGTGAAGGTAAGAGGACACTAATTAAATATACATAACTCTTGCCAAAGAAGCATGAGGCACAGCTTGCTAAATGAAAACTCCACTGCCTGCTTGACTGAGGTCACAGCTGTTGACTTGCACAAGTTTGTAAGTTGCAGTTTCTCTTTGAAATGATTTAACATTCCTGTATTTACATCAGGCATTGGCCACCCACGAGGAATGCTGCACAGTTCCATGTCTAAATATTCCAGTTCAATCAGGCATGCTTCATCCATAGGTCACTGAACTTCTCTACTTCTTTAGCTACATGTACTGTTTTTAAACTATTAGGTTATCCTGACCTGTGCTGGACATACAATGTGAGCAAGAAATAAGCTAGGTTTGGGTGAGTCAAAAAAAATTCTTCCTTAGTGGCATAATGTAATGATGCCCTAAAGTCAAATAAGCTTCCTTTGAAGCCCTTAATAATATTTTAATCCTAGGCATGTCTGTGCCTCCATTTCCTCATCTTTAACATGCTTCTGGTGAAAATTTTCTTACCTCTTGAAGGTATTATGCGACTAAAACAGTAAATATACGTATAGCTTTTTAGCACAGTGCCTGGTAAATTAGCATGTACTCCAAAAGCTATAACTAGTTGTACAGATTTGGATTCAAGAAACAATACTTTGAAACAAAACATTCTAGATGGTCCTTCCTCTTTCTTAATTAAATCTACCTTTCACTTCTACCTTAAACACCCCATTTTTGGTACAATGGATTTAAGAACTGTTAGACTGTTAATCTTTAGTTATTGTAAGGTAAGTGATTTAAAATATTTCCTAAGAGTTGACCATTTTAGAAGTATGACAATCTGATTTCATAGAATTGGAGAGTTACAGAAGAGTGACTTATAGATTAAAATAAGATATGTACCCATTCTATTCTAGAAATTTTCATTATGTTTATACATTGATTCTCCAGTAAAAATACTTTTATAATAAGCTCTATATTTAAGGAACAATAAAAATAGTAAACATAAAATACAGTCGTATACTCTGGAAGCCAAGCATAAGCAAACCATATATATATATACACAGATATACAGTATTGACTATTTCCAATTTGGGTAAACTGAGCTACACATAGGCAAAATTAACTCAACACTTCCACAATGCTTTGCTAAACTCCAAGGTGCACACTGGACATTTTCTAAACCATTTTCACAGTATATAGCATATCCAAATATGAATACCTTTCTTTGTTAGCTAAGGATACATTACCATGTTATTTAGAAATTTGATCTCTGGTAAAAACATTCTGGATAATGAGGGATGTCAGGTAGATGTTATGCCTTCACTAATATTTAGCAAATATTATTTCTCATACAATATTATTTCAATCTGAGTTTTATAAGCAGTGAACTTTTCTCTGATAAAATAATCTTTGATTTTCCCCAAAATATGGATAATTTTATTAATTAATAAGTCTGGAGTTCTATCAATGTGCCCTAAATATTTATTTATTTATTTATTTATTTTTGACTAAGGAAAAGAGAGAGTCAGAGAGAGGGACAGATAAGGATGGACAGATAGGAAGGGAGAGAGACAAGAAGCATCAATTGTTTGTTATAGCTCCTTGGTTGCTCATTGATTGCTTTCTCATATGTGCGTTGACCAGGGTGCTACAGCAGAGCAAGTGACCCTTGCTTAAGGCCTGCAACCTTGGGCTCAAACCAGCGACCTTACTTTTCAATCCAACGAACTTTGAGCTCAAGCCAGGGACCATAGTGTCATGTCTAGGGTCTCATGATCAAGTCAGCGACCCCATGCTTAAGCCGGCTACCTTGAAGTTTCGTATCTGGGTCTTCTGTGTCCCAGTCTGCTGCTTTATCCACTGCATCACCACCTGGTCAAGCTAAATTTTTAAACAATGAATACATAAATTTTAAGAAAGGAGGAATTAATTTATAGTAAACCTACTTAAAAGTAACAACTGATAATCTTAGCGATTCACCTCTCAGATTTTTTGGATACAATTACATGCAAAAAATACTTTCAAACATATTTTTAAAAATGAAATCATTTCAGACGTATGTATATTTTTACTTTTTTAATTTACAAGGCTTTAGACATATTTTCGTGATAATATACATACAAATACATCATTATTTTGGCCCTTTACTTAAAAAGGTATCTTATCTTCAAGTCTATTATTTCTAAATATTCTCCTTTAAACTTTTTAATGATTTCTATCTTCTATATTTAAGCCAGATCTTCTTTACTTTCAGAATTTAACAGTATATCTAGGGCTAAAGTTTTTTTAAAAAGCAACAGCAAAATATGCAGAATTCTACACTAATTCTAATATCAGTGAACAAAAATAAATAGTCATCTTTCATATATTAAAAACTACTAAGGTTTATTAGATCTTACTATGTATTATGCACCATGTCAATTGTTTTCCAGTGATGAGTTCACTTAATTTTAACAATGATCATATATACTAAGTACTACTTCTATTTAGCAGATGAGGAATCAGGGCGTTTAAGTAGCTTGTCAGAGGTTGATGGTTAGACAATGGTGGAGCCACGACTTAAGCCAAGATAGTTTTAATTGGAAGCCCACATGCATAACCACCTTATTTAATAAAAAAGATACCCACACAACACTATGCAAATTGTTATTACATGACCTGTGATATAAGACTTTAAGTGATATTATGAAGTCTACTAAAATATGATTTTTTAAGAAGGTTGTAAAATGTGTAAGAAAGAATGATATAATAGTGTAATAGATTTCAGTTATTTGAAGAACAATCAATATATATTTCATTCCTTATTTGCCCTAACAATAACACACAATTTTTGCTGAAGTGCTGGTTTTCCAAGTCACAGTTTTTTTTAGTCTGTTGGCTTTCTAAAACTACTAATGATTGTAAGCTTTCTGAGTTGTCAGAGTGGCATATCTTAGATACCTTGGTTGGCGCATAGCAAGCTGAAGAAATAATAATAAAAAAAGTCTTGTGTATTTTGTGTTAATGATAAGTGAAAGGATCTCATATGCACTGAGCACTGAAATTCAAGTGCAATAGATAAATTTTCCCCTAAAATATTGCAGTATATGTATATTATTAATCATCCACTTTCAATTTCACTAATAGTTCTTATTTCACTGTGGCTGAAATAAAATGCCTTATTGTTTCTCAGATACAATAGCTAAAGGATGGAGAAACAAAGAAAGACTGAATTTCTATCATATTTCAAAATAATGACAAAAAAAACCCATCATTTGTAAAAAAAAAAAAATCATGAGCACTAATATTTGCATTCAATCTTTTAACCCCTGTGTAACATATCTATTTTTCTCTGGATAAAGTCTGAAAGTCTTCTAGCTATTATTAGAGCTTAGCAAATGTCCATTGTACCATGTCACTGAAATCCATGATCATGAAGGTAAGATTTGGATATAAAAAACATTAACGAAAAATATATTAGAAAGATTTACTGTCAAAAAGATAGAAAGCATAAAATATTATAAATGAAAAATAAAACATGATCACATTTTAAATATATTAGAGGGCTCGCAGGTGTGCTTGAAAAATATTTACAACAAATGGACTAAAGGTGGGACAGATTGAAAAGAAGAACAGAAGATAAAATGCACTCTCAGTCTGCTCTGGAGGGGAGACAAACCCATAGTGATTGGGTTTTTCTTTGTTGTTTCTTTTTTCTCTGCCTGATTATGGGGAAGAGGGAAGCTCAGACTGTCTGCATTTTGGCCACTAGAATATGGAGAGGAAAGCCCAGAGTGACTGAGTCTCCTTCTGCCAGAAGGAGCAGATAGATTGAGGCATAGGGGGGTGATTTTAAACCAAAGCAGTGGCAGAAGGCAGGGTCATGGCTACTGTTCCCATGGTCAACCTGCAGCCTACACTAGGCACAGAGGCAGAGAAAACAAAAGTGCAACCTCCCCAGATCTCACTTCCCTCACCCTGTGGATATAGAGTGGCAGAGACAAACAACATAGCTAATTCTCCAGAGCCACTCACTCCCCTGAAGAACAGAGCTTTTTCTGTCTAGTCCCCTGGTCTGCTGAGATGTGGAGGAGAGCTCTAGAAGGGCTGAGATCACCACTGTTAAAGCCTTAAAGCTATAAAGGCAAAAAGCCCTTATAACAAGCCCTACCCACCAATGCAGTTGAAGCCTTACCTATATCATTGTGAGAGCAACACCTCAGTGGTGGACAGCCCAGGAATTTCACAGAGCTAAAATTTGTAATGCCCTGGTCAATTAGCTAAGTGATAGAGCATCAGCCTGGTATATGGAAGTCCTGGGTTTGGTTTCTAAGCAGGACACACAGGAGAAGCACCCATCTGCTTCTCTACCCCTCTCTCTCTCTCATTTCTCTCTATTTCTCCCTTCCCCTGCTCCAAAAAAGGTTCTACTGGAGTAAAAGTTGGCCTGGGCACTGAGAATGGCTCCATGGCTTCCGCCTAAGGCACTATAATGACTCCTGAAGAAATGGAGCAATGCCTCAGATGGGCAAAGCATTGCCCCCTAGTGGGCATGCAATGTGGATCTTGGTCAGGCACATGAGGCAGTCTGTCTCTCTGTCTCCCCACTTCTCACTTCAGAAAAAATGCAAAAAAACCCACCTATAATTAAGTGACACCTACTGGAAGAAAACAGTAACCTCTCAAAATTTAAATTTACTTTTCTTTTTCTTTTTCTTTTCTCATTTTCTGTTTTGAATTTCATTTTCTTTAATTTTTATATTTTTATTTTTATCTTTCTTGTGGGTGTTTTGTTTGTTTTTCATTTTTTTTTGTTTTGAACTTTGATTTCTTTGCTTTCTCTTTTTTACTTGTCTTTTTAAAAATTTTTTCTTTATATTTTTTCCATTTTTATTTTTCTTTTAATTATTCTTTGTTAGAGTTCTTAACAAATACCTCTCTAAAATGTAATCAAGGAAGAAGAAATCTAATACCATGGCTAGACAAGACAGAGATGTAGTTCAGAAAAATAATAAAAGTGTACATAAAGCAATCTCAATTACATGGAAAACTTGGAGTTGAACAATAGATAATTCAAAATTGAAATTCTGAAATTACTCAACAAAATGCAAGAAAACACCAATAAGCAACTAAATGAGCTCAGAAAACAAAACAAATATGTCATCAAGAAGATTGAATCTTTAAAAACAGAGGTAAAGAACTCAATACATGAATTGAAAACTGAGGTAGCAAGTTTAGCTAATAGAATATGCCAGATAGAGTAAAGAATCAGTCACATGTAAGACAGTCAACCAGAGAAATGCTACAGAGAGAAGGGAAGAAAGACTCATTAATTAAAATAAAAATGAGAGAGATCTACAGGAATTGTATGACTCTATCAGAAAGAGCAATATAAGAATAATGGATATATCAGAAGAAGAGGGGGAAAAGTGAATGGAGAGCCTGTCTAAACAAATAATTGATGAAACTTTTTAAGCCTATTGAAAGATTTGAGGCTCGAATGCAAGAAGCAAACAGAACACCAAGTTACCTCAACCCAAATAGATCTACTCCAAGGCACATCATAATAAAATTGTCAAAATTGATCACAAAGAAAGAAACCTCAAGGCAGTGAGGGAAAAGAAGAATATTACATATAAGGAAAGCCCATTAGGTTATCATCAAACTACTCAGTAGAAAATCTACAAGTGAGAAAAGAGTGGACCCAAATATTCAAAGTACTAAAAGAGAGGAATTATCAGCAAAGAACACCATATCCATCAAAATTATCCTTCAGATATGTAGGGTAAATAAAAACTTTTGCATACAAACAGAATCTGAGAATATTTATCATCAGAAAACCCCCACTGCCCAAAATACTCGAGGGGGTTATTTGATCAGATACAAAGTACCAAACAAATTGAAACTACAAGTAAAAGCTACAACAAAGTCACAATAAAAACAAGGGTATTTTATGACAACAATAACATAAAAGGAGAGAGGACAAAGATCTGCAGTAGCAAAGGAGGATGGAATGAAGAAGCACTCATAAAACAAAGGAATCTTGTACATATGACAATTTTTTCTCTTAAAAACCTAATGGTAACCACCCATGAAAAAGCCACTATTGAAATACACAGCTTTAAAAAGAAAGAAACAAGAAGGGAAAGAAGTATGGAATACCACCAAACAAAAACAATTAACAGAAACACAAAAGAGAAGAAACAAATGAGGCACAAAGCTACCAGGAAACAAAACATAAAATGGTTATAGGAAATCTTCAAGTGTCAATAATTATCCGAAACATAAATGGACAAAACTTACCAATAAAGAGTCACAGAGTAACAGATTGGATCAAAAACTAAAGCCCAACAAAATACATATGCATCAAGCCAGGGAACACTAAAATATATGACATCTACTAACTGATCTAAAAATAGAAAAGGACAAGAACACAATTTTACTTGAAGATTTCAACACATCCCTGATGAATTTAGATAGATAATTTAAACAGAAAATCAATAAAGAAATATTGGCCTTAGGCCCTGGCTAGTTGGCTCAGTGGTATAACACCAGCTTGGCATATGTATGTTCCAGGTTCATTTCTCAGTCAGAGCACATAGGGGAAGAGATAATGTGCTCCTCCACTCCTCCTCCTCCTCCTTTTCTCTCTCACACATACTCTCTCTTTTCCCCTCTCAGAATCATGACACAATTAGTTCAAGTGCATAGACCTTGGACACTAAGGATGGCTCCATGGAGCATACACTGCAGGTGCTAAAACTAATTTGGTTGTGAACATTTCCCAAAATGGGCACAGCATCAGTCCCATATGGGGGTAGTCAGATGAATCCCAATCAGGGTGCATGTGGGAGTCTGTCTCTATAACTTCCCTCCTCTTACTTGAAATAATATAATAAAAAAGAAATATCGAACTTAAATGCCACACCAGACCAAATGGAAATAGTAGACATTTATAGGAAATTTCATCCCCAAAAACCAGATTATACATTCTTCTCCAGTGTGCATAGAACATTCTCAAGGATAGAGCACATGTGGGGCCATAAAACTAACATCAACAAATTTAGGAAGATTGAAATTATATAAAACATATTTTCTGACAAAGGTTTTGAAACTAGAATTCAACTGTAAAAAGAAAGTAAAGAAACCCATAAAAATATAGAAATTAAACAACATATTTCAAAAAAAATGACGGGGTTAAAGAAGAAATAAAAGCAGAGATCAAAAGATATATATAGACAAATGAAAATGACAACAGGACATATCAAAATTTCTGTAATATAGTGAAAGCAGTAATATAAAGAAAGTTTATATCATTCCAGGCTTACATCTAGAAACAGGAGAAATCCTAATTAAACAATTGAACATCTCAACTTAAGGAACTAGGATAATAAGAACAAAGGCAACCCAAAGTAAGCAAAAGAAAAGAAACAGTAAAAATTAAAGCAGCCTGACCAGGCAGTGTGGTAGTAAATAGAGCTTTGGACTGGAATGCAGAAGACTCAGGTTTGAAACCCTGAGGTCACCAGCTTGAGTGAAGGCTCATCTGGTTTGAGCAAGGTCCACCAGCCCAAGGTCGCTGGCTTGAGCAAGTGGTTGCTTGGTGTGCTGTAGCCCCCCAATCAAGTCACATATGAGAAAGTAATAAATGAACAACTAAGGTGTTGCAAAGAAGAATTGATGCTTCTCATCTCTCTCCCTTCTTGTCTGTCTCTGTCGCTATCTGTCCCTCTCTCTGACTCTCTCTGTCTCTGTCACAAAATAAAAATAAATAAATAAAATGAACTAAATAAAATAAAGAACAAAGAAAGTATAGAAAATTAGTACAACAAATGGCTGGTTCTTTAAAAAGCTCAATAAAATCAACAAATCACAGGCTAGGTTCACTAAGGAAAAGAGAGGAAGACTCATATAAACAACATCCAAAACGAAAGAGAAGAAACTACCACAGACATTATAGATATACAAAAGATCATAGTAAAATACTATGAAAGATTATATGTCACCATATTCAACAACCTAGAGGAAATGTATAAATTTCTGAACTATACAATCTGCCTAGACTAGGTCTTAAAAAAGTGGAAAACTTAAATAGACCTATAAGCAAGGAGGAAATAGAAACAACTATCAAAAACCTCTCCAAGAAACAAAAGTCCATAACCAGATAGCTACACTAGTGAATTCTACAAAACATTCAAGGAGGATTTGGTAACTATCTTTTTCAAAGTCGTTTGTAAAATAGAAAAAAAGCAATATTCTCTAACATTTTTTGAGGCCAATGTATCCCTGATACCAAAAATTATCAAGAACAACACAATAAAAAAAACTATAGACCAATATCTTTATGAATACAGATGCAAAAATCCTAAACAAAATACTAACAAATCAAATGCAACAACACTTTAAAAAATAATACATGACGATCAAGTGGGATTCATTCCAGTAGAACAAAGATGATTCAACATATGGAAATCAATCCATGCAATTTACCACATCAACAAAACAAAGAACAAAAGTCTTATGATCCTATCAATAGATGCAGAAAAGGCATTTGATAAGATACAACATCTCTTTATGTTTAAAAAACTTATTAAAATTGAAATAGAAGGAAAGTACCTCAACATAATAAAAGCCATAAATAACAAACTATCAGCTATTATCATACTAAGTGATGAAAAAATGAAGGCTTTTTTTCTAATATCAGGAAAGGATAGGGCTGTGCACTCTCTTCACTCTTATTCGACATAGTCCTGAAAGTTTTAGCCAGAGCTATCAGGCAATAAGAAAAAATAAAATGCATCCATATCAGGAAAGCATAAGTAAAGGTAACACCTTTTGCAGGTGACATGATCTTGTATATAGAAAACCCCAAAGACACCACCAAAAAACTACTAGAAACAATAAAGTCACAAGATATCAAATCAATATACAAAAGCTTATTTCTTTCTTACATGCTAATGATCAAATATTGGAAAATATATAAAAACAAAACAAAACAAAAACTATCTCTTTTACAGTTACAACAACAACAGATACCAAGGAATATATATACTTAACAAAGAATATGAAGGACCTATATACTGAAAACTACAAAGCGTTATTGAAATAAATTGTGAAAGACACAGCGAAATAAAAAAATATTCCATGTTCATGGTTTGGAAGAATCATCATAGTTAAAATGGCTATATTACCCAAAACAATATACAAATTTAATGCAATTCCCATCAAAAGCCCAATGTCATTTTTTTAAAGAAAAAATTTTAAAAATCAGCAGATTTATATGGAAACATAACAAACACTAAATAGCCAAAGCAATCCTTAGGAAAAAGAACAAAGCCAAACGCATCAAACTTACTTAACTTCAAATTATACTATAAAGCCACAATAATCAAAACAGCTTGGTATTGACAGAAAAATGGACATACAGACTAGTGGAACAGAATTAAGATCCCAGAAATAAAACCACATATCTATGGACATATAATCTTCGACAAAGAAGTCAAAAGCACACAATGGAGAAAAGAAAGCTTCTTCAAGAAATGATGCTGGGAAAGTTGGGAAGACATAGGCAAAAAAATGAAACTTAACTACGTATAGTCCCTCTGCACAAATATTAATTCAAAATGAATCAAATACCTAAATATAAGATATGAAACAATAAATTACATAGAAAAAATTATAGGTACTAAACTCATAAACCTTGGCCATATAGAATAATTTAGGATTTGACCCCAAAGGCAAGGGAATTAAAGGCAAAAATAAATGAATGGAACTATATGAAACTGAAAAATGCACAGCAAGAAAATGGACAACAAAACAAATAGGCAACCAGCAAAATGGGAGACAATATTTGTAAACAACTGCTCTAATAAGGGGTTAATACTCAAAATACTGCTGCTGAGTACTCATAAAGCTTAGCAGCAAATAAGAAAACAATCCAATTAAAAATTAGGAGGGGGCCTGACCTGTGGTATCGCAGTGGATAAAGCCTTGCCTGGAACACTGAGGTCTCTGGTTCAAAAACCTGGGCTTGCCTGATCAAGACACATATGAGAGTTGATGCTTCCTGTCCCCCCCCTCCTTCTCTCTTTCTCTCTCTTGTTTCTCTCTCTCTAAAATGAGTAAATAAAGTATTAAAAATATTAAAAATTGAGGAAAAGACGTGAACAGACACCTCTCTCAAGAAGACATACAAATGGCCAACGCATATGAAAACATGCTCATCTTCACTAGGTATTCAAGAAATACAAATCAAAAGTACAATGAGATACTGCCTCACACCTATTAATTGGCTGTTATCAACCAGACAGGTAATAACAAGTGCTGAAGAGGCTGTGGAGAAAAAGGAAGCTTGGTTCACTACTGGCGGGAATGCAAATTAGCACAACCATTATGAAAGAAAGTATGGTGGTTTCTCAAAAAAATTAAGAATAGAAACACCATATGACCCTGCAATCCCTCTACTGGTATCTAGCCAAAAAATCCAAAACATTGGTATGTAAAGATACATGCATCCCCATGTTCATTGCAGCATTATTCACAGTGACCAAGACCTGGAAACAACCAAAGTACCCCTCAATAGAAGATTGCATAAGAAGATGTGGTACATATACACAATGGAATGCTACTCACCCATAAGAAATGATGATATAATGCCATATAAGGCAGCATGGATGGAACTTAAGAACATTATACTGAGTGCAATAAGTAAATCAGAAAAAGTTAAGAATTATATAATTTCACACATGGGTGGGATATAAAACTGAGACTCATGGATATCGGTAAAAATAAAGTGGTTACCAGAAGGAGGAGTATATGAGGGAGCAGAGGGGAGAAGGGAGTAAGAAGGGACAAATATAAGGTGATGGAAAATGATTTGACTTTGGGTTATGGGTATACAACATAATCAATAATTCAAATGCTATAGAAATGGTTACCGGTAACCTATGTGTCCTTATTGACCAATGTCACTGTTAAATTAAATTTTTAAGATAAAATTAAGAAAAGAAAGCTATTAGACTGTCAAAAAGTTTATGTCAGGAAACTTGAAAACTTACAAAAATGCCTCTAATAGGAAAAAACAAAATATCATTCAATTTATTAGCTATAACAAATCTAAACAAAGATAGTAAGAAAAAGAAGCCTGACCAGGTGGTGGCACAGTGGATAGAGAATCAGACTGGAACACGAAGGACCCAGGTTTGCAACCCTGACGTCACCAGCTTGAATGTGAGCTCATCTAGTTTCAGCAGAACTCACCAGCTTGAGCACAACAAGGTCGCTGGTTTGAGCAAGGAGTCACTGGGTCTGCTGTAGCCCCCCGGTCAAGGCACATATGAGAAAGCAATCAGTGAACAACTAAGGTACTGCAATGAAAAGTTGATGCTTCTCATCTCTCTACCTTCCTGTCTGTCTGTCCTTATCCATCCCTCTTTCTGTCTCTCTCTGTCTCAGTCAAAAAATAAAATAAAAGAAAAAGGATAATTATGGGTGATATCAAATGTGACTGCAGATGGTATAATCCTAAACAAAAACCTAACAAAATTCTATATAGTATGAAAAGAAAGTACACCAGCAGTAAGAAAAGTTTATCCCAGGAATATGAGAATGGTTTATATTAAAAAATACATATCACTTGTCATTTTAAAAGATGAAATGGCATGATTATTCAATTCAAGAAAAGCATTTGTTTTATATTAACATCCATTCATGATTGGAAAACCAGAAAAAGAACTCATAATAAACTAGAAATTAGAAGAAAACTTCCTTAAATTTATTAAGAGTGTATGCACAAATTTACAATAACATTATCTTGAAAGGAAAAAATCTTTCTTAAAACTAAACAAAATACATAGATGCCCCATATTACCTGATCAACTCAATACAATGCTATAGCTGTAGATCAGGAGAAGTCCAATTTAATATATATATATATATATATATATATATATATATATATATATATATATATATATATATATATATAATAAAGAAGAGAAATAAAGCCATGAGGATTTGGAAAAAAATGAAATAAAATGTCCAATATTTTTTGATGATATGATTTTTTTGTGTGAATAAGGCAAAAAAAAATACAAGTACAGTGGTACCTTGAGATATGAGCAGACCAATATACAAATTTTTAAAATATGAGCTGCAACTTGGTCCATATTTTTGTTCGAGATCTGAGTAAAATTCTGCGATATGAGTCATAATTCAGGAAGCTGCTGCAGGTTGGCACGTTGGCTCATGGATCTATTATCAGCAGCACAACACCAGCATCTTGTTCTTTCTCACATGTTACCCACAGAATCAAGTTGAATCTCATGCACTGTACTAGTTCTTGCATCATTTTTGCATTTTTTACTAACTTTTATTGTGTGCTATCATGGGGCCAAAGAAAGTAAATGTAAAGGACAGTGGTGAGAAAAAGAAGAGAATGATGTCAATAGAAGTAAACAAGAAATAATAGAAAAACATGAGCCTGGTGTATGAGTGATTGGCAAGGCAGTACAACCGCAATACATCTACAACTTGTGCCATCCTTAAACAAAATGATGCCATCAAAAGCACAAATCCAATGAAAGGAACTACAATTCTGTACCAATTAAGGACAAATATCCATGAAGAAATGGAGAAGCTTCTGCTGATGTGGGTGAAAGAGAAAGAGCTGGCAGGAGATACAGAGATGGAGACTGTAATATATGAAAAGGCACATAGTATTTACAGCGACTTGAAGAAGAAAGAACTATCAACCTCAAAAGAAGCAGCAGAAGATTATTTTAAGGCAAGTAACAGCTGGTTTGAAAATTTCAAGAAGAGATCTGGCATCTACTCGGTGGTGAGGCATGGTGGAGCTGCGAGTGCTGACATTAAGGCAGCTGAGGAGTACATCGCATGTTTTGCTGCACTTATCACAAAGGAAGGCTACATCCCCCAACAAGTGTTCAACTGTGAAGAAACAGGATTGTTTTGGCAAAAAAAAAAAAATGCCCCAGGATTGTTTTGGGGAAAAAAATGCCCCAGAGGACTTTCAGAGGAGAAGAAGCTGCCAAGCCATAAACCCATGAAGGACTGTCTGACCTTTGCATTGTGTGCAAATGCTATCGATGACTGTAAAGTAAAGCCACTGTTAGTGTATCATTCTGAAAATCCTCGAGCCTTAAAGACTCACAAGATTCTTAAAGAAAAACTGCAGGTTATGTGGCATGCCAATTGTTAGGGCATGGGTTATGTGGCAGTTTTTTATTGAATGGGTTCATCTCGTCTTTGGTCCTGCAGTGAATAAATATCTTCAAGAAAATAAACTCCTGAGGAAAGCATTATTAATTTTTGAAAATGCTCCAGCCCACCCACCTGGTCTCAAAGATGACATTCTCAATGAGTAAAAATTCATGAAAATCCTTTACCTTCCACCCAACACGACTTCAATCTTGCAACCTATGGATCAGCAGGTCATTTCCAACATTAAAAAGATTTACACAAAGCAGTTGTTCCGCCGCTGCTTTGAGGTGACTGAGAATACAAATATAACCCTTCAAGAGTTTTGGAAAGATCAATACAACATCATGATATGTTTATACATCATTGACTTGTCAAGGCAAGAGGTTACAAGAAAAATCTTGAACTTGGCATGGAAAAAGTTATGGCCTGATGTTGTTGCAATCAAGGACTTTGAAGGATTCAAACCAGAAACCAAGACCGAGGTAGAAGCCTTGGAGGAGATTGTGTCTCTCAGAAAGTCAATGGGTCTGGAGGTAGATGAGGGTGACATAAATGAGCTCATTGAGGAACATGAGGAGAAACTTTCAAATGAGGAGTTGAAGGAGCTACAGATGATGCAACATATGGAGCTTCTGCAAGAGATTAGTATTAAGGAGGAGGTAGAGTTGGAGGAGGTGATTTCTACAAGTGAATTTAAAAACATGCTGGCAATGTGGGAGAAGCTTTCAAGTTTCATTGAAAAGAAACACCCAGAAAAAGTTTCAACTGGTCATGCTTCAACACTTTTTAATGACACTGCTTTGTCACATTTCCATAACATTTTAAAAGGCAGGCAAAAGCAAACCTCTTTGGGTAGATTTTTATTCAAAAATCCTGTAAGTGAAAGTGCCAAAAGTGCAGCCAAAAAGGCAAAAATGGGTTATGATTAAGTGAAAAATACATTACATTAAGCTTAGGTTAAGTTTAAAGTTAAGAAAGTTCATTATTTTACAATTAACTTCTTGTGGTTTCATTTTAAGTAAAGAAAGTGCAGTCTTAGTTTTGTTTAAAGCAGGGGTCTTCAAACTTTTTATAAAAACCGCCCACTTTTGCTGTGCTGATCAACCTGGTCCCTACTGCACAACCAAACAGCGCTGCGATTGGCCCACCATGAAAGATGGACTGCCCACTAGTGGGCGGTAGGAACCAGGTTGACCAGCCCTGCAAAAGTGGACGGTTTTTATAAAAAAATTGACAACCCCTGGTTTAAAGTAAAGAAAATGCAGTTTTAGTTTACATTTAGTGTTAGGAAAGTGTAGTTTTAGTTTACGTGTCTACAGTGCCTGCATACCTTCCTCCCTCCTTCTCCTCTGCCATTCACCTCCTTTAGCTGCACTTGTCTGTCTCCAAGGTAAGAATACCATACTAAATAACACTTTTCTTTTATTTCATATATTTTGGTATGCATTGGTAAAGTATACATGTGTGTTTCTTAATTAAAAATATGTCTTTTTTCATACTTTAGGATGGTTTGGGGATGTTTCACAGGGCTGGAATGGATTAAATCTAATTGTTATTTTAAGTGGGAGAAATTTGTTTAATATATGAGTTGACTGACTTACAAGTTCGGTTATAGAATGAATTAAACTCGTATCTCAAGGTACCACTGTACTAAATATTACAGAAGAGGTTAGAAAACAGGTTGCAAATATAAGATCAATGTACAAATATATACCAATATCACTCATATACATGCATACAGAAATTCTTAACAAATATTAGTAAATTTAATCAAGCAATATATAAAAATGATAATACATCATAATAAGTAAGGTTTAGCCAAGAAATTAAAGGATAGATTTACATTAAAAAATCAATGGGGAGACCTGAAGATGGCAGTGGAGTAGGTGGATGCACAGACACCCAGCTCTCACCACCAAACTGGAAAACAAATCAATTTAGGGAAAATCAGTGTGAAAAATCATCTCTGAACTACAAGAACAGCTCTCAAAAACCAAGGAGCAAAGAAGAAGCCACATCAAACCTGGTAGAGAGTACCTGAATTTCCCCTACTTACAGGAACGGAAGGGGGCTGAGGCTGAGAGCCCAGAGGGGATCTCACCCCAGGGAAAAAAGCAGAAAATACTGCTCACAGCCACTTGCCTGGTGACCAGGGAGTGAGGTGTGTTGAAAAGACCAGTTTATCTCCCAAGTGGAAAGGAAAGAGAGAGGGACAAACTGTGAAGGGCTAAGGAATGCAGGAGATGATCTAAAAAAAGCTGACTCATTTGTGCCGGAGGTGGCCATAGCTGAGGGAAGGATTGATCCTTCCCCACAAAACAGTACTGAATTGCTTCCGGATCAGAGATCTCCAGACATCTCTCCAGCTCCAATCAGCGCAACAAGACACAGCTGAAAACAAGAAGTGGGGAGGAGGGGCAGTAACTCAGGTCTGCATGGAGATCTGAGATACACCTCCCCCTACTGAGGCTGAGAAAACACCCTGCCCCTAGAGATATTAGTTGGTGGAAGAGGTCATTAGTGTCTCAGGTTACACCCACCTGATTCCTGGATACAGTTTCAAGGAAGCCCCCAGCTGAGATCAATAAACAAGACTATCACCTGTTAAGAAAACAAACAAATCAAGAATTCAAAGCTGCCCAAATCCGAAAGTGGATTACAAATAATAGCTGATACCAACCCAAGAAGACCTAGAAATAACACAACTGAAAACTGGAGGCAGACAACACCAAGCCTAGACTCAACCAACTCTAAAAACAAAACACAGACAATAAGAAGACAAAAAAGTGCAATCTAAATGAAACCTTCAGGAGATGAACTGAGTGATATGGAAATAATCAAACTTCCAGATACAGAGTTCAAAATAATGATTGGAAGGATGCTTAGGGATCTTAGAACAACAATAGATAGTCATTATGAACACCTAAATAAAGAAATAGCAAGTATAAAAAAGAATCAGTCCGAGATGACAAATACAATATCAGAAATAAAGACCACAATGGAAGGAATTAATAACAGGATAGATAGAGCTGAGGATCGAATCAGCGAGTTGGAGGACAACTGGAATGAAGGCATGAAAACAGAGAAGAAGAAAAAAAAGATACTCAAAAAGTCTGAGGAAACTCTTAGAGAGCTCTGTGACAACATGAAGAGAAATAACATCTGCATCACAGGGGTTGCTGAATGTTGGTCAAATAAGTTTGTAAATATGATATATATGTTTGCTCGCTTGTGACTTATATTGGGTGTGGGGAACAGGCTATAAGCAGGCCAGGTCATTGTAGCCTAAGGTTTGGTTTTGGGACTAAGCTTTTCCCCACACCCTTGACTGATTGTATGATCTGGGTGGTGCACTCTCATGAGGAATCCAATTATGCCTTGGATAAGTGACTTTGTATCAGAGACTTCCTTGTTTGTATATTGGATTAAGGGATTTTGGTTTTCTACACTATAAAGTGGGACAGACCAGGAGCTTGGACACACAGTTCCTGCTATCACAATTGCAGGGGCTTCCCTGATCCCTTGCCCTTCATGGGAAGAGCTGGTTTTCTGCTTTTCCCCTGTCTTCTTTTTTGGTTTGCCTGTCTTGGTGAGACACCAATAAATAGGATGGCCCCCCATCCTCTGACTCCGCCATTTCTTTATCGTCTGCCCGAATCCAATGGGAACCTGCATGTGAATGGCCACGATGGTGGCTCCTGGCCTTACAACTGGCATAGTTGGCAGGATTCAGAGATTGGTATGGAACCACCACCCTTGATGGGTGGGATAGAGTACTGGTTGCTGCTCTGGCTCCCCATGGCTGTCCTTTTAGGGGCCATGGGCTACATGTTTTTTTACTCAAGAGGAAACTGCCTGAAATCAAAAGCTTCAGTATGAATTGCAAATAGAACGGCAGAAAAGGCTGGAATTGGAGCGAGCACTGGAGAAGGAATTACGGGTTCGCGAGTTGCAGTTTACCCTGGAAGCTGAACGTTTTCACCGGCAGTTGTTGGAGAAACAACTGCGGATTCAAGAGCTCGAGTCTCAGCTTCTGGCCAAAAGCCAGCAGCCACAGGAGCCTAAATGGTCACCAAAGGAGCAGCAGCATCTGTGCTGGTGGATTGGCTTTGAGTCAGCAGTAGCAGGCACTTGCGACTCCTCTTCTGAGGATGAGAAGGCTTAGGCTGAAGCTGCCATACGCACACTGAGAGCCCGACCAGTTGTCACCAAGAAGGTAAAAACCCAGCAACAAAGAGTCCCTCAGGTAATGGAACACTCTGTGGTCCGGCCCTATACCCAGGCAGAGCTGATGGAGTTGGGGGCACAATTTAGACAGAAACCTACTGAATCCCTGGTAGCCTGGTTACTACGATTATGGGATATAGGGGTAGATGGCATCATGCTCTCCGGAACAGAGATGGAGAAATTGGCCACCATTACCACACACTCTTCCTTGAGGCAGCATCTTCAGAACTGCCATGGCAACCCAGGAGACCATACCCTATTAGAATGGGTGATGGCTGCCATTCGTATGGTCTGGCAGAATGCTGGAGAACTGCCGGGGGCAATGAGTCGGTGGCAGTGCTACAGTGAGTTAGTAAAGGTCCTTCAAGAACTAGGTATGAAGAATGCTGTTTTCAACCCTGGGTCTCATGGGCCAGACGAGGAAGTGTTTACGGCCAAAATGAGGGAATTTGTCCTTGCTAGCGCCCCATCAGCCCTTTTTGGGTCACTTGTGGCTATCTTGGGCCCCTATGTGGGGCAGCCCATCAATGCAGTTACACAGATGGTAGCAGATTTGGGAGAGCTGGAGGCCGCTTGGGATCATAAAGCAGTGAGGGCTGCTGCCTATGTTTCTCCCCCAACTAACAAGGGAAACGGGCCTGTAAAGGTTACCCAAATGCAGATGTGGGTAGACTTGATTGCGGCTGGAGCAGATAATGGGAAATTGGATGGCCAGTCTAATAAAATTCTTTTGGAGCTTTGGCGGCAGCTTAAACCAGAACAGAAGTTCCAGCCACTGAGACAAAAGGCCCCAGTAGCTACCAATAAAACGTTTGGTGCACGCACAGCTCGGTTACAAGATTATATGATAGAGACGGCCGAGGGAGAGGGGAACTCCCAAGACCCATTGTACCAGTTTGAATAGGAAAAAGGCCAAGGGACCCATCTAACGGGGATGGGCGGGGACCGGAGGCCACATGTGGAACTGGCTATCCACTGGTCCCCTTCCAATGTACAACAGGTGTTGGCCTTGGTGGATACAGGTGCAGAATGTTCCCTTCTCTATGGAAACCCAGAGTGGTTTGCTGGGACCCCAGTGGCCATTGACGGTTATGGGGGCCAAACTGTTCAAGTGAAGCCAATAACTATTCCATTGGGGATAGGGAGACTGCCTCCTAAGCCATATAAGGTGTATGTATCTCCTATTCCTGAATATATTTTGGGGGTAGATGTCTTGCAAGGACTGTGGTTGGAAACTACAGCTGGGGAGTTCCGGCTGCAGATCAGGGTTGTGAAGGCAGCATTGCGGGGACATGCATCACATTCCCCTTTGCAATTACCCGTCCCTCGGCGTGTGACTAACACCAAGCAGTACCACCTGCCAGGAGGTTATGAAGAAGTCACAGGGACAATCCTTGAACTAGAAAAGGTGGGGATCATCCAGCCAGCACACAGTCCTTACAACTCCCCAGTATGGCCTGTGCACAAAGCAAATGGAACCTGGAGAATGACAGTAGATTACAGGGAACTTAATAAAGTTGTTCCCCCTTTGCACGCTGCTGTTCCCTTGATAGCTAACATGATGGATCGGCTAAGCCATGAGTTGGGGACATACCACTTTGTGGCAGACTTGGCCAATGCTTTTTTCTCTATTGATATAGCCACAGAGAGTCAAGACCAATTTGCCTTCAGTTGGGAAGGGAGACAATGGACCTTTACAGTGTTACCCCAGGGCTATTTGCATAGCCCCACCTTGTGCCATGGGCTGGTGGCTGCTGACCTGGCTAAATGGAAACAGCCAAAGGTAGTCCGCATGTACCATTATATTGATGATATTATGCTAACTAGTGATTCTCTTTCAGAATTGAAGCAAGCAGTCCCTACCCTGCTATCCCATTTGAAAGCATGTGGCTGGGCAGTTAACGAGAACAAATTACAAGGACCTGGGTTATCTGTTAAATTCTTGGGAGTTGTCTGGTCGGGTAAGACAAAGGTTATCCCTGACGCAGTTATAGATAAGATTCAAGCATACCCCGTGCCTGCTACGGTAAAACAGTTACAGGAATTCTTAGGTTTGTTGGGATATTGGCGAGCATTTATACCGCATTTGGCTCAGTTACTACGCCCCTTGTACAACCTTATTCGAAAGGGGGTTCACTGGGATTGGACTGAGCAGGCGCAAGGTTCATTTGCAGCTGCTAAGAGAGCTGTCAAGGTGGCACAGGCCTTGAATGTGTTTGATCCTGCCAGGCCCTGTGAGCTGGATGTTCATGTAACATCGGAGGGGTTTGGATGGGGCTTGTGGCAGCGGACAGAGCGCCTACGGCAACCTATTGGATTTTGGTCCCAATTGTGGAAAGGTGCTACAGTTCGTTACTCATTAGTAGAGAAGCAGCTGGCAGTTGTGTATGCTGCCCTCCTGGCAACTGAGAGTATTACAACCACAACACCAGTTAGAGTCAAAACAACATACCCTATAGCTGGATGGGTGAGAGATTGGGCAACTAAACCACGTAGTGGTATGGCCCAAATGTCTACCCTGGCCAAGTGGGGTGCCTATCTGCAACAATGCTGTGCTCTTAGCACCAGCCCATTGAGGGCAGAACTGCAGGAAGTCTTGGGTCCAGTCACCTATGCGACCTTAGAGTCAGGTGCAACTGGGGCTCAGGAGGCAGAACCTGAGGTCAGTCCCTACCAGGAGGGGCGGGTGCCCATCCCCGAAGATGCCTGGTATACTGATGGTTCCAGCAGGGGCCAACCTGCCAAGTGGACGGCTATTGCCTTCCATCCGGCCACTGAGACTATTTGGATGGACACGGGTACAGGCCAAAGCAGCCAATGGGCAGAATTAAGAGCTGTTTGGCTAGTTGCCCATAATGAACCTTCACCTCTGGTAATCTGTACTGATAGTTGGGCTGTCTATCGTGGACTGACCCTTTGGATTGCTACTTGGCACATTAACCAGTGGATGGTAATGCACCGTCCATTATGGGGTCAGGCCATGTGGCAGGACTTATGGGAAATAGGACACCAGAAGCAGGTGACAGTATATCATGTCACAGGGCATGCCCCTCTAGCCCATCCTGGGAATGATGAGGCAGATACGTTGGCAAGGGTGCGATGGTTGGAGACTGCACCTGCAGGTGATGTGGCACAGTGGCTCCACCGGTCCGTGCTCCATGCAGGACAGAAAACTATGTGGGTTACGGTTAAGGCTTGGAACTTGCCTGTGTCCTATGCAGAGGTACTTGCAACCTGTGAGCAATGTGCAGTATGTTCCAAGGAACACCCTCGGAGGCCACTGGTGTCACCTGGACAGATCCAGAGGGGTCATGTCCCACTGACACGATGGCAGATAGACATCATTGGACCCTTACCAAAGTCAGAAGGGTACCTGTATGCAGTCACTTGTGTAGATACTGCCACCGGGCTGCTTGCTGCTTACCCCGCTCATAACCCTGACCAGAGGGCAGTCATACAGGCTCTGGACTGCCTGAGTGCTGCATACGGGCGACCGCTGGTCCTTGAAAGTGACAATGGTACCCACTTCACTGGTTCAATGGTGAGGCAATGGGCTCAAAAGCTGGGGGTGGACTGGAAGTACCATGTACCCTACCACCCCCAGGCTGCTGGTATCATTGAGCGTTATAATGGACTCTTAAAGCAGGGACTGCGACAGGAGGGGGGCACCGGCTCTCTTACTGGATGGACACGCCGCTTATGGACAGTACTTCAGATTTTGAATGAGCGACCTCGACGGGGAAGCCCAGCTCCAGTAGAGGCCCTCCTGCATCGGACAGCTGCCCCTATTCAGTTGCAGATATGCACCAAGGACATTTTACTCAAGCCAGGTTTCGGACAGAAGGGCAATGTGCTCTTGCCTGGTCCAATAGCCCTTCTTAAAGGACAATGGCTTCAATGGACTTGGCCCTGGATTGTAAAGGCCCCCCATCTGAGATGGGTGGCCTTGTTGGCACCATGGAGAAAGTGGTTAGAGGTGGACCTCCAGTTAACTCCTTGGGCAACCAGCACCTGGCCACCTAAGGTAGAAGTGTATTATCCCTTGAGTGCTCAAGGGGACAGCATTTTGAAGGGCACCTTTGTAATTTCTTTATGACCAATAATGAGTTCCCCTATTTTACTACACATAGAACCAGCAGATGCTGGTGTATTGGCCAATAAGGTTTGGTATGCCCGCTCAGGGCAGCCTCTGGTGCCAGCTACGGTGCTGTCTTCAGACAAAACTCTGGCCTGTATTCTGCCAGAGGGAAAGGATTTGCCTCTCTTGGTGCCACTGACAGCTCTCTCATTTCGCCCATAGTTTTTGATCTGTTAATCCTATTGCTATAGTTGGTACTATTTCTGTTTATGCAATGTATCCTATTCCTTGCACAGTGACCATCATGGAAGATGCTTGTGGTTTAGATTGTAAAGCGAGCAAAAGGGGTGGAATGTTGGTCAAATAAGTTTGTAAATATGATATATATGTTTGCTCGCTTGTGACTTATATTGGGTGTGGGGGACAGGCTATAAGCAGGCCAGGTCATTGTAGCCTAAGGTTTGGTTTTGGGACTAAGCTTTTCCCCACACCCCTGACTGATTGTATGATCTGGGTGGTGCACTCTCATGAGGAATCCAATTATGCCTTGGATAAGTGACTTTGTATCAGAGACTTCCTTGTTTGTATATTGGATTAAGGGATTTTGGTTTTCTACACTATAAAGTGGGACAGACCAGGAGCTTGGACACACAGTTCCTGCTATCACAATTGCAGGGGCTTCCCTGATCCCTTGCCCTTCATGGGAAGAGCTGGTTTTCTGCTTTTCCCTGTCTTCTTTTTTGGTTTGCCTGTCTTGGTGAGACACCAATAAATAGGATGGCCCCCCATCCTCTGACTCTGCCATTTCTTTATCGTCTGCCCGAATCCTATCGGAACCTGCATGTGAATGGCCATGATGGTGGCTCCTGGCCTTACACTGAAGAAGAAAAAGAACAAGGGATAGAGAATTTTTCAATCTTATCATAGCTGAAAAAACTTCCCTAAATTAATGCAGGAGAAACACTCACAAGTTCAAGAAGCACAGAGGACTCCATTAAAGAGAAACCCAAAGAAACCTACACCAAGACACATCATAATTAAAATACAAAAGCTAAGTGATAAAGAGAAAATATTAAAAGCTGCAAGAGAAAAAAAAGCTATTACCTACAAAGGAGCCCTCATAAGGATGACATCCAACTTCTCAACAGAAACACTTGAGGCCAGAAAGGAATGGCAAAAAATATTCAAAGTAACGCAGAACAAGAACCTACAACTAAGACTACTTTATCCATCAAGGCTATCGTTTAAAATTGAAGGAGAAATAAAAAGTTTTCCAGACAAAAAACAACTCAAGGAATTCATTACAACCAAACCAATACTGCAGGAAATGTTAAGGGGCCTGTTGTAAACAGATCAAAGTGGGAAAAAATATAGCAAAAAAGAAATACAGCTTTAAAGAATAAAATGGCAATAAACAACTACATATCAATAATATCTTTAAATGTAAATGGATTCAATGACCCAATCAAAAGACATAGGGTAGCTGCGTGATTAAGAAAACAGGACCCGTACATATACTGCCTACCAGAGACACAACTTCAAAAAAAAGATACACATAGATTGAAGGTAAAAGTATGGAAAAAACATTTCATGAAAAAGGAAATAAAAAAAAAAAGCTGGGGTAGCAATACTTATATCAGACAAATTGGACTTTAAAACAAAGGATATAGTAAGAGATAAAGAAAACAACTACATAATGATAAAGGGAGTAATCCAACAGGAAGATATAACTATTATAAATATTGATGCACCTAATATAGGAGCACCTAAATATATAAAGCAGACTTTGATGGATTTAAAGGGCGAGATCAACAGCAATACTCTAATAGTAGGGGATTTCAATACCCCACTAACATCACTAGATAGATCCTCAAGAAAGAAAATTAACAAAGAAACAGCAGACTTATTGGACACACTATATCAACTCGATTTAATAGATATCTTCAGAACCTTTCACCCTAAAGCAGCAGAATATAAATTCTTTTCAAGTGCTCATGGTACATTCTCTATGATAGACCATATGTTAGGGCACAAAAGTGGTCTCAACAAATTTTAGAAGATTGAAATAAAATCAAGCACTTTCTCCGATCACAACAGCATGAAACTAGAAAAATAAACCACAACAGAAAAGCTCAAAAATTCTCAAACATATGGAAACTAAATAGCAGGTTGTTAAATAACGAATGGATTAAGAATGAGATCAAACAAGAAAAAAAAATTTCTAGAAATGAATGACAATGAGCATACAAGAACTAAAAATTTATGGGACACAGCAAAAGCAGTACTGAAAGGGAAGTTCATAGCACTACAGGCACACTTTAAGAAGCTAGAAAGAGCTCAAATAAACAACCTAACCCTGCATCTAAAAGAACTAGAAAAAGAACAGCAAGTAAAGCCCAAATACAGTAGAAGGAAGGAAATAATAAAGATCAGAGAAGAAATAAATGACATAGAGGCTAAATAAACAATACAGAGAATCAATGAAACTAGGAGCTGGTTCTTTAAAAAAGTAAGCAAGATTGATGAGCCTTTAACTAGAATCACCAAGAAAAAGAGAGAGAGGACTCAAATAAAATTAGGAATGAGAGTAGAGAAATAACAATTGACACAACAGAAATACTAAATATTGTAAGAAAATACTATGAAGAACTGTATGCCAAAAAACTAGACAACCTAGATGAAATGGACAAATTCCTTGAAACATACAATCTTCCAAAAATCAATCTGGAAGAATCAGAAAACCGAAACAGACCGATTACACCAAATGAGATCAGAACAGTTATCAAAAAACTCCCAACAAAGAAAAGTCCGGGGCCTGATGGCTTCACAACTGAATTCTACCAAATATTCAAAGAAGAACTAACTTCTATCCTTCTCAAACTATTTCAAAAATTCAAGAGGAAGGAAGACTTCCAAGCTCCTTTTATGAGGCGAGCATAATTCTGATTGAAAACCAGGCAAAGACAACACAAAGAAAGAAAATTATAGGCCAATATCTCTGATGAATATAGATGCTAAAATCCTCAACAAAATATTAGCATACCAGATCCAACAATATATGGAAAAAATCATACACCATGATCAAGTGGGATTTATTCTGGGGAGGTAAGGCTGGTACAATATTCGTAAATCAATCAATGTGATTCATCACATAAAAAAAAAGGAGAAAAACCACATGATAATTTCAATAAATGCAGGAAAAGCATTTGATAAAATCCAGCACCCATTCATGATCAAAACTCTCAGCAAAGTGGGAATACAAGGAACATACCTCAACATGATAAAAAGCCATGTATGAGAAACCCACAGCCAACATCATACTCAATGGGCAAAATTAAAATAAATCCCCTTAATATCAGGAACAAGGCAGGGGTGCCCCCTTTCACCAATCTTATTTAACATAGTCCTGGAAGTCCAAGCCACAGCAATCAGACAAGAAGAAGAAATAAAAGGCATTCAAGTTGGAAAAGAGGAAGTAAAACTGTCATTATTTGCAGATGATATAATATTGCATATAGAAAACCCTAAAGCCTCAGTCAAAAAATTACTGGACCTGATAAATGAATTCAGCAAAGTGGCAGGATATAAAATCAATACTCAGAAATCAGAGGCATTTTTATACGCCAACAATGAACAGTCAGAAAGAGAAATTAAGGAAACAATCCCCTTCACAATTACAACCAAAAAAATAAGGTACCTAGGAGTAAACTTAACCAAGGAGACTAAAGACTTGTACTCGGAAAATTACAAAGCATTGATAAAAGAAATCAAGGAAGATACAAACAAGTGGAAGCATATACCGTGCTCATGGTTAGGAAGAATAAACATCATTAAAATGTCTATATTACCCAAAGTACTCTGTAAATTTAACTCAATACCAATTAAAATACCAATGACATACTTCAGATATATAGATCACATAGTACAAAAATTTATATGGAACCAAAAAAGAACACGAATTGCCTCAGCGATCTTTAAAAAGAAGAATAAAGTGGGAGGTATCACACTTTCTAATATCAAGTTATACTACAAGGCCATTGTACTCAAAACAGCCTGGTACTGGCATAAGAACAGGCATATAGATCAGTGTAATAAAAGAGAGAACCCAGAAATAAATCCACAGCTCAATGGACAACTGATATTTGACAAAAGAGGTAAGGAAATACAATGGAATAAAGACAGCCTCTTTAACAAATGGTGTTGGGAAAATTGGACAGCTACCTGCAAAAAAATGAAACTAGATCACCAGCTTACACCACTCACAAAAATAAACTCAAAATGGATAAAAGACTTAATTGTAGGCCGTGAAACCATAAGCATCTTAGAAGGAAACATAGGCAGTAAGCTCTCCGACCTCTCTTGCAGTGATATATTTGCTGATTTATCTCCAAGGGGAAGTGAAAAAAAAGACAGAATAAACAAATGGGACTATATCAAACTTTTAAAAAGCTTTTGCACCGCCAAAGACAATAAGAACAGAATAAAAAGACAAACTACACAATGGGAGAACATACTTGACAATATGTCTGATAAGGGGTTAATAACCAAAATTTATTAAGAACACTTGTAAATCTCAACACCAGGAAGACAAACAATCCAATCAAAAATAGGAAAAAGAAATGAATAAACACTTTTCCAAAGAGGACATACAGATGGCCAATATGCAGATGAAAAAATGCTCAATATCACTAATCATTAGAGAAATGCAAATTAAAACCACAATAAGATATCACCTCACACCAGCCAGAATGGCGCTCATCAACAAAACAACACAGAATAAGTGCTGGAGAGGATGTGGAGAAAAGGGAACCCTCCTGCAATGCTGGTGGGAATGCAGACTGGTGCATCTACTGTGGAAAACAGTATGGAGATTCCTCAAAAAACTGAAAATCGAACTGCCTTTTGACCCAGCTATACCACTTTTAGGAATATAGCCCAAGAACACCATAGAACGGTTCCAGAAGGAGAAATGCACCCCCATGTTTGTGGCAGCATTGTTCACAATAGCGAAGATCTGGAAACAGCCCAAGTGTCCGTCAGAGGAAGAATGGATTAAAAAGCTTTGGTACATATGTACTATGGAATACTACTCAGAAATGATAGCATCGGATCATTTACAATAACATGGATGGACCTTGATAACATTATACGGAGTGAAATAAGTAAATCAGAAAAAACTAAGAACTATATGAATCCATATATAGATGGGACATAAAAATGAGACTCAGAGACATGAACAAGAATGGGATGGCAACCGGGGTGGGGGGTTGGGGGAAGGGGGGATGGGGCACAGAAGGAGAGAGGGGGTGGTGGAGGGGAGGGGCACAAAGAGAACCAGATAGAAGGTGACAGAAGACAATTTGACTTTGGGTGAGGGGTATACAGCACAATCAAATGTCAAAATAATCTGGAGATGTTTTCTCTCAACATATGTACCCTGATTTATCAATGTCACTGCATTAAATTTAATTTAAAAAAATCAACGCATTAAAGAAAAAAATTCATATGATCATATCAACCATCATGTGCAGAAAATCATTTGTCCAAGTTCTATACTCATTCATTAAAAAAAAACAACACTACAAACTGAACTTAAAGGGAATTTTCACAACCAAATAAAGGAAAACTAAAAATCCACACCAAACAAAACAAAAACAACAAAAATAACTAGAGCTAACTTTATACTTAATAGTAAAAGACTGAATTCTTTCTCAATCAGAACAGGAATTAAAAAATAATATCCACTATTCACACTCATATTTAATATTATAACAAAGGTCTTATCCAGTGTAGCAATAAAAAATAAAAAGAAAATGCTTACAGACTGGAAGTGAAGAAATAAAACCTTCTCTATTCACAAAGGCGATTGTGCAACCACACAGAAACTTTTTCTTTAATCTGACTTTTTCTCCTTTCTTCCTTTTGATTCAAATTGTCCTCGTAGTATAACTTAAATGTCATGAAAAAGAGCATTAAATACTTAATTGTAACTCAAACAAAACACATACAAGAGCTGTACGTTGAAAACTGCAAAAACACTAATGAAAAATTAAATAAAAACTAAAATAATAAATAATATACTATATTCAGGGATTGGAACACTCAATATTGTTAAGATGTATATTTTTGCAAAAGTGATCTATAATTTGAATGCAATTTCAATAAAAGTTTCAGGAGAAATTTTCATAGAAATTGACAAGCTGTTTCTAAAGTTCATATTGGTAGGCCTGACCTGTGGTGGCGCAGTGGATAAAGCATCGACCTGGAAATGCTGAGGTCGCTGGTTCGAAACCCTGGGCTTGCTTGGTCAAGGCACATATGGGAGTTGATGCTTCCAGCTCCTCCCCCTGTCTCTCTCTCCTCTCTCTCTCTCTCTCTCCCTCTCTCTCTCCTCTCTAAAATGAATAAAAAAATTAAAAAAAATTTAAAAAAAAATAAAGTTCATATTGGAAAGCAAAACAATTAGAATCGATGAAATAATTTTGAAATGAACAAATTTGGAAAAGTTATCTTATTGAATTTTTAGAGACTTACTATAAAGATATACTAATAAAGACAGTATGATATTGGTGAAAGAATAACTATGTAAGCCAGGGGTCGGGAACCTATGAGTCAGGAACCTATGGCTCGCAAGCCAGATGTGGCTCTTTTGATGGCTGCATCTGGCTCGCAGACAAATCTTTAATAAAAAAAAAAACACATTAAAAATATAAAACATTCTCATGTATTACAATCCATTCATTTCCTACTGCTCATGTTCATGGTTATGGGTGGCTGGAGCCAATCACAGCTGTCCTCTGAGACAACACCAAATTTTTATTGGATAATGCGTAATGGACACGGATCATTGTATAGCTTTCATGTAATTACATTTTAAAATATGTGGCGTTTATGGCTCTCTCAACCAAAAAGTTTCCCGAACCCTGATGTAAACCAATGAAACAGGATAGAGGTTGCAAAATTAGATCTACACATATATGTTCAATTGATTTTTGACCAATGTGCAGAAAATTATATTGGTATAGTAGAGGAGCCATATCCAGAAAAATGAACTGACCTATACAGTATCCTACATAAAAAATTTAAATCTGGGTAATAAACCTAAATGTGAACCCTAAAGCTATAAAAATTTGCTTTTAAAAAAATTGTTATTTTCTTGCCTGACCAGGCAGTGGCCTAGTGGACAGAGCTTCAAACTGAGTTGCGGAGGACCCAGGTGTGAGACACCGAGGTCGCCAGTTTAGTGCGGGCTCATCTGGCTTGAGCAGAGCTCATCATTTTGGACCCAAGGTCGCTGGCCTGAGCAAGGGGTTACTCGGTCTGCTATAGCCCCACGGTCAAGGCACATATGAGAAAGCAATCAATGAACAACTAAGGTGTCACAATGAAAAACTGATGATTGATGCTTCTCATCTCTCTCCGTTCCTGTCTGTCTGTTCCTATGTATCCCTCTCTCTGACTCTCTCTGTCTCTGTAAAAAAAAAAATTGTTGTTTTCTTAATTGAGAAGTGAGGATGCAGAGATACAGACTCCTGCAGGCGTCCTGACCAAGGATCCAACCAGCAAACCCCGTACTGGGCAATCCTCTGCCCATCTGGTGCTGTTACACCATTGCTCGGCAACCAAACTATTTTTGTGCCTGAGGTGAGACCATGGAGACATCCTCAGTGCTCAAGATCAACTTGCTCTAACCGAGCCATGGCTGCAGGAAGGGAAGAGAGAGCTAAAGAGAAAGGGGAGAGAGAGGGGTGGAGAAGCAGATGGTCACTACCTCTGTGTGCCCTGACTGGAAATTGAATCCAGGACATCCACAAGCCAGGCTGAAGCTCTACCACTGAGCAACCAGCTAAGGCCTAAAAAATTTTTCAAGGAAAACATAGGATAAAATCTTTGTGACCTTGAGTTACAGGCAAACATTTCTTAGATATGATACCAACTTATGTTCTTTGAAATAAAATGATGAGATAACATACAGACTATAAGAATAAATTTAAAGAATATGTCTACATAAAAGATGTACAAACTTATAGAGAATTTTTATGTATTTATTTGAGCCACACTGATAAAAATTGCTGGGAGGCAAAATCTCAAAAGATTGAGAAAATGCTTTAGAGAATGGAAGTTTTGTAGCTTAGTTATACAATGCAATAAAAGGAAAAGACATAAGGGAGTTACATGAAATCCTTTGTTGGTAGATTAGGGAGGTGGGAGAAAGCAAAGCAAGGAAATCTCTGAGATTGGATAAAGAGTAAAATGAAGAGACACATACTTCTTTTTCATTGGTGAGTATAAGATAGTTAACAATTAACATTTGGAGAACTAGAGATTTTATGTGGGGAACAAGAGAATAATGAGAGGTTCTGTGGTCTTGTGCTCTGATGATAGAGTGTTCTGAGGGATCTGGAAAAAACAGGATTGCTGAAACATTCCAAAGGCATATTATCATAAATGCAAAAAGACAATCGACAGGCTCAGTTAAGGTAAAGATTGACCTTTGTGAGGGAAGATACAGACCTAGGACATGACTACCCACCATGACTTGCTTTTAGTTAAGAAGTTTTCATTTCAGACCATCCTATTTGGTTACTTTAGAACTCTAGTTTGTAAGGTCACCGTGTAGGCATCCCCTGAGCTTTTCAGGTTTAGTATGTTTCCCTTTTTTGTCTAAATATATCTGATAAATGGCTGGTAACCAGAATATATACTACTCTGAAAAATTAAGGGATATTTTATCGCTTCATATTCATTTTGAAATATCCCTTAATTTTTCTGAGCAGTATATATGGAACCTAATGATAAAATGGGTCAAAGATTTGAACACACATTTCATGAAATAAGATAAACAAATGTCAAATAAGCACATAAAAAAATGTTCAACATCAGTCACTAGGGAAAAGCAAATTAAAACTTCAATGAGTTACCACTATACACTTACTGAAATAATAATAAAACAATACCAAGTGCTGGTGAGGATGCAGAACAACTGGAACACGGTTAAAAATAAACAAAGTTAAAGTGAAGACATTTTAATTAGTAGCTATTAATAATAGAGTAAAGAGCTCAACTCCATTCTAATTTTTGCAGAGGTAATTGAATGTTTCAAAGAAAGAGTAAAGGAGTCGAAAGAAGAAGAGTCAGGGGCTCAAGTCTACAATTACAAATGGCTGGTCAGTGTAAATGTGATTAGGCCAACTGTGTCTGCTAGCTGGCAGTTTTAGATATTAGGATTCTATCCTTCCACAGAGACTGAGATACAGAGGCCCTATCCTTCCTAAAGATTACATTTCAAAAGAATCCCTTTTATTTCCTTGATAAAGACACTTCTGAGTTTTCAGTGAAACATTTATATCTCAGAGAAACCGAAGAATGATTCACAATTTTATGTCCTTTTCAGTAAAAGAAAGAGAGATCAGAGGCCTATATCATCAGGTATTGGCTAGAAAAACAGTAAATTGTCCTGGGCTTGGGGTCATGACAGTCATCGCTATTGCAGGAAATCATGTCAAAGTTTGTTCACATATTAATGCTGAAGTTTGGAGAGAATTGTTATGTGCTGAGAATTCTCTCATATATTACAGATGGCAGTACGACAGTACAATGTCTTTGGAAAAGTTTGACAGTTTCTGTTATAAAGTTAAATTTACAATTACCATGGAACTCTGCAATCCCAGTCTTAGGTATTTACCAAAGAGATCTAAAATTTGCTTTCATTAAAAAACCTCATGGAGGAAGGTTTAATGACATTATTCATAATTGCCAAAACTAGGAAAATCTGGTGAATGTATGATGAAGCTCTGATATATTTGAACAATACACTACTATTCAGCAAGTAAAAGAATAAAAAACTGATACACACAGATAAATGAATTTCAAATGCATTTTGTTAAGTGAAAGAATCGTGACTAAAAAGGCTAATATATTATTCCATTTATATCGTATTTTTAAAAATGCCAAGTTGTAAGACAAATCACAGAGCAGTGGCTGCCGGTGGCTGAGGCTGGAAAAAAGAATTGACTGTAAAGGGGTATGAGTGAATTTTGGAGGATGATTGAACTCTCATATCTTGATTTTGATGGTATTTGTGTTTTACTCTTTGTAAGTTATACCTCAACAAAATTGAATGAAAAAGAAATGAATTTACAAATGTTAATTATGCACTTCTATATATGCAACAATTTGAAAACAATGTTAAAAAAGACAACACAATAGCAATAAACTATAAAGTACTTGCAAATAAATCTCAGAAAAGATATATATATACATTGCTTGTAGTGAGGAGATGAAGGAGCCTATAGGGAAGATAAATGGTGACAGCAAAGACTTGACTTTAGGGGATGAATATAATACAGTATACAGAGATGTGTTATAGAATTGGGAACCATAAACCTTTATAATTATGTTAACCAGTGTCACCCCAATAAAACCTATTCAAATTAAAAAAATAAAATAAAATATTAAAAACCATTGAAATATATTATAGAAGACTTAAATAAATGGAGAAATATCACATGTTCATAAATTGGAAGATAGTGTCATAGATAATTCTGTTTTCTTTAAATCAATAATTAGATTATAATATAACTCCATTTAAAACCACATAAAGGGTATTTCTGTAGAAGTTGAAAACCTTATTCTAAAATTTAAATAGAAATAATGAGAATAAGAATAAAAATAATACCAAATCAAATATCTGGAATAATTATGACACCATAGTACTCATGACACTATAGTAGTGTCACTGATATTGACAATTTTTCCAAGGTAATGTGTGGATATTAAAAAAAAGACTTGACTTGAGTTGGAAGAGCCTGTACGTGAAACTCTCATGCTCTACAATTCACCATCAATTACCTCAAACAGGAAAAATCTATTTTCCATCTCCAACAGGAAGATATTTTCTGCTCCACTTTTCCAGCAGCAAGGAGGAGAACCTCCTCCTGGTCTGCTAAGCATTTAGCCAATGAAATACACAGTCAATAAAACACTATACTTTAAATTCAGTTTCCTCCAAGAGCTCAGCAGTCCCTCTGAACTTTTTCTTTATTTTAAAAAAATCATCTCTTTCCTTTGGTTTCTGGACTTCCTTGCATGGTGCACCATTAGCCTGCATGTCCCAAATTGTGATTCATTATTATTTCTCAGTAAACCCAGTATGTGTTTTGTAAATGTAAGAAAACTGAAATCTAGTCAATTTTCCAGATAGAAAGTTATCTTTGAACTCCATTAATGGGAAAGGTGTTTGAGTTAAATGTAGGTTTTGGAGTCAGTGAGGCTTACCTGAGATTCAGAAAATATTCTTTGACCACTGTAAAGGTATTTCTCCTATGAAGAATATTTAAATGGACTAACTACCAATTTGTACAGCATAGGGAACATAGCCAATAATGTTGTAATAACTATGTATAGTGTCAGATGGGTACTAGACTTATTGGTGTGATCATTTCAAAAGTTAGAAAAATATCCAATTACTGAGTTGTACACTTGATGGTAATATAATACTGTACTTCATTAAACAATAAAACTATTTTTAAAATAAATAAGTGAATATTTTGAATATGTCAGATTCATGTGAGTTTAGTTACCATTGGTTAATCCCAAAAATCTCATCACTTCTGAAAAAAAAATCAAGACATTCAATTCTGTACTACTACAAAGTTCCAGATAATGGTTGAAGGAAACAAAAATGAGATTTTTTAAACTGTTCTGTATAGCACATTTAAAAATTAGGAGGTCAAGAAGGGAGAACAGAATAATGAAAAAAAGTAAAGACACTGGAAAAAGACAAGTAGAAAGTCAGACTATGTAATGAAAGGTTGGCACCTGAACTGACAGAAATGGTCAAGGAACTTTTTTAAAAATATGGAAATATTCTGTTTTAAATTAAATATGTAGGGTACTATAACCCTTATCATTAATAGTCTTGTATATTTAATAAAAGTTCCCAACACAGGTTATTATATGTGAGGTGAGTATCATTTGGGGTGGCAATACCATATAGAATTAAAAGAAGACAGGAAGACACAAAATGGAGACTGAGAATTCAGCTGAAGTTGGAAATCAGAGTCAGAGCTGAATGGAAAAAATGCAAAAAAATCTAACATTAGGCTTTCCACAAGAAAAGCAAAGGATGTTTGAGCTGATCTTATCTAAGTTTAATAAACAGTAATCCCAGTTGGCATCTGGATTAAAAGTATACGAAAGAGCTGATTTAAGAACAACAAATATTTATTGCATGCAAGTCCCTGTGCTGGAGCTTTCAAGTCACAAAGATGACCCTGTACTGAGGGAACATAAAATGCTGTGGTTGCATATACTAGTTTTTTTAGCATTGCACTATGTTATGATGCGATTTGTTAGAGATGGCATTGATAGGCTGCTAGAGACAATAAGAAAACGTGTATTCTTTGAAAGCCAGGCAGAATCAAGGGCAGCAGCTGTTAACCTAAAAACCAAACTTTCTTTTAATATTAATTATCTAATATAGCAACTTAAATCTACTAGTTATTACTAACTTTCAAAGACAAGTTACAACAAACCTTACCTTTCAGTTGTTTAATTCTCTAGCTTCCCGACATAGAATAGGTATGATTGTATATTACATTTTAAATGGACTATAGTAAACTCTATTATTTGGGTATATTAAGTAAATGGAGTGTTGTGGTTTATCAAATAATACAAAGAAAATCAACTACTTGATTTAGGGGCATTTATCATTTTGGGTTGGATATTCCCATGTAAGATTCAAAATGTGAGTTTATTTCTTTTATTGCTCTAAGACATTTAAAGTGCCAGAAAAGACTTGAAAAAAATAAAGAAAAAATCACTGACAGCACTGAAAAACAAGAGAGGGAACTATAAGGTGTTAAAAAAAGAACTTTCTAGAAAATTAAGAGCATAAGTATAGTATCATATTTACTGAGAAACAGGAGGAAAACAATATCAAGTACTTTAAATATGATGAAGAAAAAGCATTTTGAAAGCAAGAGAAACTCTCACGGTAGTGAGTACACACAGAAAGTGCAAGAGGGTACCTTTAGAAAATTAAAGACAATTAATAATAGCTGATATGGAGAAGGTTTAAAGAGTAATACAATTACATATTTAATTATATAACAATTACTTAGAGAAATTTAGTTTAAATCAATTGTTTTCTAAGGATATTTAAATTAAATCATTCACAAAGAGGTAAAAATCTGAATATATTAATAATGATAGCAGAACTGGTCAAATTATGAGCAATCTACTTGTCAAAACAGCACCAGGACAAAACGCCTTTGTTACAGAACATAGAAAAAGACAAGCAGGAAGCTACCAAATTATTTTGAGGCTAGCACACCCTAATAGAAAAATTGGAAAGTGGAATGTGAAGAGAAAAAAGGGAGGAGGCTAAAAGTAAAGAAAATAATAGTCAAACTTCATTTAGAAACATAACAAAATTTTAAATATATAATGAATAATACATTATAAAATAAGGTTATCATAGAAACATATATATGGTTCAACATTAAGAAAATTAATTTAAAAGATAAATAAAAAATTCATATGAAATTTTCAATAAGTGTCACAACATTTAATAAAATCCAGTACTAATTACTGACTTTAAAGATCCATATAAAAAAACAAGGAAATAAGCAAGCAACAAAATATAATTGAATAAAAAGTACTGGTGATTTCTAAATGTGATTAAAGGTATCTGAAAGAAAGCAACAGAAATGATTATATATTAAGAATATTCTCATTAACATCAAGAACAATGCAATGATGTTTCTCATGTCCAATATATTCAACATTATTAAAGTCATGGCTAATGCAATCAAAGAGAAAGATGAAGTGATGATGATGTATAATATTGAAAAATATGATACAAAATTATGATTATTTGAAGACATTATGATAATATATCTGGAAAAATTTATTAAAATCAGTTGAAAAGCTGAAAAGCAATGATAACTATATAATATTTTAAAAATATGAGTCATAGCTTTCCTTTATGCTAAAAATAATAACAACATCATGAAAACAGATATTATTCTCAATAGCAACAAACCTATATATAGCTAGTAAAATAATTTAAAAAATAAGTGCTCTATTTAAAAAGGTGTGTAAGATGTATGAGAAGAAAACAATAGAACTTTCTAACAAAAAGAACTCCCAGAAAAAAATGTGGAGAAGTATCTAGCACATTTTTGAAAGGGGAAGATTTAGTACTATAATGAAATAAAATGCCCCAAATAAGTCTATAAATCAAATTGCATTACAACCACATATCAATCTGAATTTTAACTTAACCGATTTGTTCTAAAAGTTTTTTTAGCAGAGATAATGAACAAAAATACACAGGAAAGTTTTGAAAAACAGCAGAGGGCACTTTGTCTTCTCTAGTGGGTTGAATGGTGACCACCAAAAAGTTATGCCTACATCCAAATCCCCAGAAACAGTGTCTGTTACCCTATTTGAGGAAAAAAAATATCTTTGCAGAGTATTAAATTAAGAACTGTGAGATTACAAGATTATTCTGGATTATACATGAATGGACCCTAAATCCAGTGGTAAAGTGTCCTTATAAGAATGGAGCAAGACCTGGCCAGTTGGCTCAGCGGTAGAGCTTTGGCGCAGCATACAAAATCCTGGGTCTGATTCCCAGTCAGGGCACACAGAAGTGCCCAACTGCTTCTACACCCTTCTTCCTCTCCTTTCTTTCTATCTCTCTCTTCACCTCCCACAACCAAGGCTTCATTGGAACAAAGTTGGCCTGAACACTGCGGATAGCTCCATGGCCTCTGCCTCAGGCACTAGAATAGCTCCGGTTGCAATGGAGCAAAGCTCCATGTTGGCAGAGCATCATCCCCTAGTGGGCATGCTGGGTGGATCCTGGTCAGGTGCATGTGGGATTATGTCTCTCTTCCTCCCTGCTTCTCATTTCAGAAAAACACACACACACACACACACAAGTGAGGAGACAAGAGATTACAGGGACAGAAGACCATGTGAAGATGGAAACAGAGACGGAAGTTATGTGGTCATAAGTCAAAGAGATACATAAGTCAAAGAGCCTAGAGACACTAGAAACTGAAAGATTCAAGGAGAAACCCCTAGAGCCTGTGTCATAATTTTGGTTCTGCCAACACATTGATTTTGGACTTCTGAGCTTTATAACTGTGAGACACACAAACCACCCAGTTTGTGGTCATATGTTACAGAAGCCACAGAAAACTAGTAAACCATTCCAAATGTCAAAGCATATAATAAAGGCAATAGTAATGAAAATTTTACTGTACTGGCACAAAATAGAAAAATCCATCAATAGAAAACAGATTCATTTTATATAGGAATTTAATATGTAATAAAAAAGGCTATATATATAAGTAGGAAAATTATGATGTATTCAATAAACTCTATTTTGTGCAGTAGGACAACTATTTTAAAAAGTAAATCTTGGAGCATAAAGAGGAAATATTTTTTTTTAAAAATGAATATGCATTTTATAGTTAGACTGTTCTACTTTTAATTCTAGTCATTCAGTTGAGTAGCCTTGGACAAATTACTTAGGTTTTTTTTCTCTTAGACACAATTTCCGAATCTGTGATATAGACCCAATATAGTTTTTCATCAGTTCATGCTCCATCTGTACCTTTTTAAAAAACTTGCTTTCCCACAATTGCTGACACTAAATATCAGTTTTTAAAAAAATCTCAAAATTAAAACAACACAAAAATAATTTTCTAATGAGATTAATGCTTAAATGTCAAAAGCAAAAAGTATTTGAAGAAAATGCAGATTTGTATACAATCTTGAGGCTGTCAAGAAGATTTCTTGCACTTGACATGGTGAGCCCCCCAAAAATGTGGAAGAATGAAGGAATAATAAGAGTCAAGACAGTATAGAAGAAAAATAAGTTGGAGGGATGTGCCTTACCAGATATCAACACATTTTTAAAAGGACATATTGGTGTTACCTAATAAATGGAATATGTGCGTGCCTTCTAACTCAACATTTCCCCTTTGAGGTATACCTTAAATTTGGTTTTACTTGTACATCAAAAGACATGTAGAAAAATATCTATAGCTTTGCTCACATTATAAGTACATGGGAACTTTAATATCCAGCAACACTAAAACATGTAAGTTATGGTATATTAAAAATGAATTATTAATAGTGAAAATAAACTACATGTATTAATATGTATGCAATGTTAATGCATATTATTGGACCAAGAAAGCCACAAGGTGTTCAGATATTTTCTCAAATATTATTCAGGTGTTGCTGTAAGGGTGTTTTTGGATGAGATTAACAAAAATTAGTGAACTTTTAGTAAAGAAAGTATCGCTCTATAATAAGGATGGGCCTCTTGCAATCCATTTAAGCCCGCAACAGAACAGTAAGCCCACCCTACCTTGAGCAAGAGAGAATTCTCCAACAGACTCCCTTTGGACATCTGCAACATCAGCTTTTCCTGGCTATATAGCAGACCGAATTAATATTTGAATTGGAACTTTAGCTCTCTTAGGTCTCCAACTTGCCACCTGACCCTGCAGACATTGAACTTGCCAGCATCCATAATCATGTGCTCCAATTTTTTATTAAAAAATACACACATACACATACATACACACCCATCATGTATGTCTGTCTGTTTCTCCGGAGAACACTAATACAATAAAGTATGATTCCCTTTATATAAAGTTCCAAAATAGGAAAAATAAATAAATAATATTGTGTAAGGATACATACACAATAGTGAAACTATAAAGGAAAGCAAAGGGGATAATTAACACAACATTCAGGACAGTGTTTACCTCATCAGAGAAGGCAGGTAGCACAATAAAACATAGGCTCACAAGGGCCTTCAAAGGTAATAGAAATCTCTTATATCTCAACTTGGGTGTCAAGTACATAGATTTTTTAAATTATTATTGTTCTTCAACGTGTGCAGATATATACATGATTCTATAATTCTGAGATGGGGGAGATTTTCTTAAACCAGACAATAAATGTCAGACTATAAAGGAAAAAAAAACTGATAGATATTTAATGGAATGATAATAAATACAGTTAATAAGGTTAAATGGTGACTTCCTCACATATTATTCTTACAAAAACAGTGTTCTCATTTAACAGTAGTAAATATTACAGCTGAAATAGTTGCAAAATTCAGATTCCATCTAAAAAGGAGTTCTTAGGGAAACCCAAACACAATACGGGTGAAAAAAAACAAAAAACAAAAACACTAGAGGAATGTGAACCCTGTGGCTCCTAGAGTAACCAAAAAACATGGTTCCATTTCTAGCTATATTACCATAAAACCTCACACTAAACCTATTTATCTCAGTTCCTATTACATGACACATCTTGTTCAGTTTTTAACAGAAAAGTTACAAGTCATGTTAAAAGCAAGAAAAATAGCACAGTCTCAAGAGACAAAGCAATCATAAGAACCAGACTCAGCTAGACACAGATTCTGAAACCTTCTGACAGGGGATTTAAAATAGCTGATTAAAATGTTAAAAGCTCTAACAGAAAAATGTAGGTAGACAACATTCAGGAACTGGCAATCATGTAAACACAGAGATGGAAATTCTATTAAAGAATAAAAAATAAATACTAGAAATAAAAAAGTAAATGTAACAGAAATGAAGAATGCCTTCGGTGGTCTCATCAGTAGACTAGACATGACTAGGGAAAGAATAAGTGAGACTAAAGTTATATCAACAGAAATTTTTCAAAATAAATGGAGAAAAATACACAAGATGAAGTGCCAAGAACAGTGAAAAAACTGTTAATGATTTAGCATATATGCAATTGGAATACAAGAAAGAGAAGTAAGGAGAACAGAGTAGAAGATATTTGAAGTAATAATGTTTGAGAATTTTACAAAAATAATGACAAATACCAAATCACAAATTCATAATGTTTAGAAAATATTTAGCATAATAAATACCAAGAAAACCATCTAGGCATATCAGATTCAAAATCCAGAAAACCAAATACAAAGTCTTGAAAGAAGCCATGGGTGTCATGTGAAAGGTGCCTTAATTACAGAGGAACTAAGCTAAGAATTAGAGTGGATGTTTTCAATCAAGAGGGGTGTGAAGTGGATCATTTAAAAATTTGAAAAGAAAGACAGGTCTGAATTGTGGTGGTGCTGTGGATAAAGCCTGGACCTGAAATGCTGAGGTTGCTAGTTTGGAATCCTGGGCTTACCTGGTTAAAGCACATATGGGAATTGATGCTTCCTGCTCCTCTGCCACTTTTCTCTCTCTCTCTTCTCTCTAAAATGAATAAATAAAATCTTTAAAAAAAGAAAGAAAAGACAAGTGATAGTATGGGCAAAACTATTTTTAAAACATATGTTACAGATAAATGAAAGCTTAATGTCCTCAAAATTAAAGTGCCTATAAATTAATGTAAAAAATTGTTAGTAAGAAAAGGGTCAAACTACAGAGACAAGCATTCTAAGAAGAAATACAATGGGCCACTAAACATAACAAAATATGCTCATAAGAAAATACAAATGAGAAAGGCCAAATCCCACAGTGAATTACAAATAACATCTGATGCCAACCCAAAAAAACCTAGAAATAAAAAAACTGAAAACTGGAGGTAGTCAACACCAAGCCTAGACTCAACCAGCTCTACAAACAATACACCCAAACACACAGACATAATGAGAAGACAGAGAAGTGCAATCCAAATGAAACCACAAGAGAAACCTCCAGGAAATGAACTGAGTGACATGAAAATAACCAAATATCCAGATGCAGAATTTAAAATAATGATTGTTAGGATGCTTAGGGATTTTAGAATAGTCATTATAAACACCAAAATAAAAAAAATAGCAAGTATAAAAAAGGACATTAAAATATTTAAAAAGTATCAGTCAGAAATGACAAATACAATATCAGAAATGAAGACCACAATGGAAGGAATTAAAAACAGGATGAATGAAGCTGAGGATTGAATCAGCGAGTTGGATGACAAGTTGAATGAAGTCATGGAAGCAGAGAATAAAAAAGAAAAGAGACTCAAAAAATCTGAGGAAACTCTTAGAGAGCTCTGTGACAACTTAAAGAGAAATAACATCCACATGATAGGGGTTCCTGAAGAAGAAGAGAAAGAACAAGGACTAGAGACTTTGTTCAATCATATCATAGCTGAAAACTTCCCTAAATTAATGCAGAAAAAACTCTCTCAAGTTCAAGAAGCACAGAGAACTCCATTTAAGAGAAACCCAAAGAAATCTACACCAAGACACATCATAATTAAAATTCCAAAGCTAAGTGATAAAGAGAAAATGTGAAAAGCTACTAAAAAAAAAAAAAAGGCTGCCTGACCTGTGGTGGCACAGTGGATAAAGTGTCAACCTGGAAACACTGAGGTTGCCAGTTCAAAACCCTGGGCTTGCCTGGTCAAGGCACATATGGGAGTTGATGCTTCCTGCTCCTCCTTTCTGTCTGTCTGTCTGTCTGTCTCTCTCTCTATAAAATGAATAAATAAAAAATATTTTTTAAAAAAGGCTATCACCTACAAAGGATCCTCCAAAAAGGATGACATCCGACTTCTCAACAGAAACTCTTGAGGCCAGAAGGGAATGGCAAGAAATGTTAAAAGTAATGCAGAACAAGAACTGACAACCAATACTACTTTATCCAGAAAAGCTATTGTATAAAATTGAAGGAGAAATAATAAGCTTCCAAGACCAAAAAAAAAAAAAAAAAAAAAAAAAAAAAAAAAAAATTCAAGGAATTTATTACAGCAAAACCAGTGCTGCAGGAAATGTTAAGAGGCCTGTTGTAAACAGATCAAAGTGAGAAAATAATATAGCAAAAGAATACAGCTTTAAAGAATAAATTGTCAAGAAACAACTACATATCAATAATAACCAAAAGACATAAGGTAGCTCCATGGATAAGAAAACAGGACCTGTACATATGTTGTCTACAAGAGACACACCTTAAAACAAAATATGCACATAGACTGAAGGTAAAAGGATGGAAAAAATATTTCATGCAAATGGAAATGAAAAAAAAGCTGGTGTAGCAATACTTATATCAGACAAAATGGACTTTAAAACAAAGGCTATAGTAAGAGATAAAGAAGGCCACTACATAATGATAAAAGGAGCAATCCATCCAACAGGAAGATATAACTATTATAAATATATACGCACCTAAATATATAAAGCAGACTTTGATGACTATAAAGAACAAGATCAACAACAATACTATAATAGTAGGGGATTTCAATACCCCACTAACATCACTAGATATATTCTCAAGAAACAAAATTAACAAAGAAACAGCAGACTTAAAGAACACACTAGATCAACTCAATTTAATAGATATCCTCAGAACCTTTCACCCTAAAACAGCAGAATATACATTCTTTTCAAGTGCTCATGGTACATTCTCTAGGATAGACCACATGTTAGGGCACAAAAGTGGTCTCAAAAAATTTAAGAAGATTGAAATCAAATCAAGCACTTTCTCTGATGACAATGACAGGAAACTAGAAATCAACCACAACAAAAAAGCTCAAAAATTCTCAAACACATAGAAACTAAATAACAGGTTGTTAAGTAACAAATCATTAAGAATGAGATCAAAGAAGAAAGAAAAAAATTCCTAGAAACGAATGATAATGAGCATACAACAACTCAAAATTTATGAGACACAACAAAAGTAGTACTGAGAGGGAAGTTTATAGCACTACAGGTATACTTTAAGAAGCTAGAAGATCAAATAAACAACTTAACACTGCATCTAAAAGAACTAGAAAAAAAAAAAAAACAGCAAGTAAAGCCCAGAGGTAATAGAAGGAAGGAAATAATAAAGATCAGAGCAGAAACAAGTGACAGAGAGGTCAAAGATACAATACAGAGGATCAATGAAACCATGAACTGGTTCTTTGAAAAGATAAACAAGATTGATGAACCTTTAACTAGACTCACCAAGAAAAAAAGAGAGAGGACTCAAATAAATAAAATTAAAAATGAGACTGGAGAAATAACAACTGACACAACAGAAATACAAAATATTCTAAGAAAATACTATGAAGAACTGTTTACCAAAAACCAGACAACCTAGATAAAATGGGCAAATTTCTTCAGACATACATACAATCTTCCAAAAATCAATCTGGAAGAATCAGAAAACCTAAACAGACCGATGACAACAAATAAAATCGAAACAGTTATCAAAAACCTCCCAACAAAAAAAAGTCCTTGGCCTGATGGCTTCACAAGTGAATTCTACCAAATAATCAAAGAAGAACTAACTCCCATCCTTCTCAAGCTATTTAAAAAAATTCAAGAGGAAGAAAGACTTCCAAGCTCGTTTTATGAGGTGAGTACAATTCTGATTTCAAAACCAGGCAAAGACATTAAGAAAGAAAATTATAGGCCAATATCCTTGATGAATACAGATGCTAAAATCCTCAACAAAATATTAGCAAAACAGATCCAGCAATATATGAAAAAAATAGTACACCATGATCAAGTGGAATTTATTCTGGGGAGGCAAAGCTGGTACAATATTCGTAAATCAATCAATGTGATTCATCACATAAACAAAAGGAAGGAGAAAAACCACATGATAATTTCAATAGATGCAGAAAAAACCTTTGATAAAATCCAGCACACATTCATGATCAAAATTCTCAGCAAAGTGGGAATACAGGAAACATACCTCAACATGATAGAGGCCATCTATGACAAACCCACAGCCAACATCATACTCAATGGGCAAAAATTAAAATAAATCCCCTTAAGATCAGGAACAAGGCAGGGGTGCCCCCTTTCACCACTCTTATTCAACAGAGTCCTGGAAGTCCTAGCCACAGCAATCAGAAAAGAAGAAGAAATAAAAGGCATTCAAGTTTGAAAAGAAGTAAAGCTATCATTATTTGCCAACGATATGATATTGTATATAGAACACCCTAAAGTCTCAGTCAAAAAACTACTGGACCTGATAAATGAATTCAGCAAGGTGGCAGGATATAAAATTAATACTCAGAAATCAGAGGCATTTTTATACACCAACAATGAACTGTCTGAAAGAGGAATTAAGGAAACAATCCTCTTCACGATTGCAACCAAAAAAATAAAATACCTAGTAGTAAATTTAACCAAGGAGAGTGAAGACTTGTACTCAGAAAATTATAAAAAATTAATAAAAGAAGTCAAGAAAGATACAAAAAAGTGGATCTATATACCGTGCTCATGGTTTGGATGAATAAACATCATTAAAATGTCTATATTACCCAAAGCAATTTATAAATTCAATGCAATACCAATTAAACGACCAATGATATATTTCAAAGATATAGAACACATATTCCAAAAATTTATATGAACCAAAAAAGAACACAAATAGCCTTATCAATCTTGAAAAGGAAGACTAAAGTGGGAGGTATCACACTTCCTGATATCAAGTTATAATACAAGGCCATTGTACTCAGAACAACGTGGTACTGGCATAAGAACAGGCATATAGATCAATGGAACAAAACAGAGAACCCAGAAATAAACCCACAGCTTTATGGTCAACTGATATTTTACAAAGGCGGTAAGGGCATACAATGGAGTAAAGACAGTTTCTTTAAGAAAAGGTGTTGGGAAAACTGGACAGCTACCTACAAAAAAATGAAACTAGACCACCAACTTATACCATTCACAAAAATAAACTCAAAATGGATAAAAGACTTAAATGTAAGACATGAAACCATAAGTATCTTAGAAGAAAATATAGGCAGTAAAATCTGCGACATCTCTCGCAGCAATATATTTGCCGGTTTATCTCCATGGGCAAGTGAAATAAAAGAGAGGATAAATAAATGAGACTATATCAAACTAAAAAGCTTTTGCACAGCTATAGACAATAAGAATAGAATAAAAAGACAAACTACACAATGGAGTACATATTTGACAATATGTCTGATAAAGGGTTAATATCCAAAATTTGTAAAGAATTTGTAAAACTTTTTTTTTTTTTTGCATTTTCTTTTGCATTTTTCTGAAGCTGGAAACAGGGAGAGACAGTCAGACAGACTCCTGCATGCGCCCGACCGGGATCCACCCAGCACGCACACCATGGGGCGACGCTCTGCCCACCAGGGGGCGACGCTCTGCCCATCCTGGGCATCGCCATGTTGCAACCAGATCCACTCTAGCGCCTGAGGCAGAGGCCACAGAGCCATCCCCAGTGCCCGGGCCATCTTTGCTCCAATGGAGCTTTGGCTGCGGGAGGGGAAGAGAGAGACAGAGAGGAAGGCGCGGCAGAGGGGTGGAGAAACAAATGGGCACCTCTCCTGTGTGCCCTGGCCAGGAATTGAACCCGGGTCCTCCGCACGCTAGGCCAACGCTCTACCACTGAGCCAACCGGCCAGGGCTCCAGAATTTGTAAAACTTAATACCAGGAAGACAAACAATCCAATCCAAAAATCTGCAAAAGAAATGAATAGACACTTCTCCAAAGAGGACATACAGTTGGCCAATAGGCATATGAAAAAATGCTCAACATCACTAATCATTAGAGAAATGCAAATTAAAACCACAATGAGATATCACCTCACACCAGTCAGAATGGCGCTCATCAACAAAACAACACAGAATAAGTGCTGGCGAGCAAGTGGAGAAAAGGGATCCCTCCTGCACTGCTGGTGGGAATGCAGACTGGTGCAGCCACTGTGGAAAATAGTATGAAGATTCCTCAGAAAATCAAAAATCGAACTGCCTTTTGACCCAGCTATCCCACTTTTAGGAATATACCCTAAGAACACCATAGAACTGTTCCAAAAGGAGAAATGCACCCCCCCCATGTGTATGGCAGCATTGTTCACAATAGCAAAGATCTGGAAACAGCCCAAGTGTCCAGCAGTGGACGAGTGGATTAAAAAGTCTTGGTACATATATACTATAGAATACTACTCAGCCATAAGAAATGATGACATTGGATCATTTACAACAACATGGATGGACCTTGATAACATTATACTGAGTGAAATGAGTAAATCAGAAAAAACTAAGAACTATATGATTCCATACATAAATCGGACATAAAAATGATACTCAGAGACATGGAGAAGAATGTGTTGGTAACCAGGCAGGGAGTGGGAGGGAGGGGAGGAGCACAAAGAAAACCAAATAGAAGGTGATGGAAGACAATTTGACTTTGGGTGAGGGGTATGCAACATAATCAAATGTCAAAATAATCTGGAGATGTTTTCTCTGAAAATATATACCGTGATTTATCAATGTCATCCCATTAAAATTAATAAAAAAGAAAATAAAAACATGAAACAACAAATTGATTTCTCTCTCTTTCTCTCAAAAAAATCAATAAAAACATTTAAAAACATCTTCAACCTTACTAGCAAACAAGGAAAGTAAAAACTAAAGTAAAGTAGCATATCTTCTCTTACACCTGATTGGCATAAATGTAACAGTTGGCCAGGTTGTTCAAAAATGAGTACTTTCATATACTACTGGTTAGATTATTATTTGAGAAGGCAATATAGCAGCACTTTTTAAAATTAAAACTGGGTGTGTACCCATAGGCCCAGCAATTTCACTCTTAAGTTTTTATCCTATAAAGAAATGTTTGCAATTGTGTCAAAAAGGCATTCACAAAGATGTTTTCTGCAGTGTTTGTAGAAAAGAACAAACAAGCAGAAAGTGGCAACAACAAAATTTAATTGTCAATATAACCTAATTGTCAAAAAATACAAGAACAAAAAAAAATAACCTAATCGTCTTTCTTTAATTTTTTAAATTACACTTTACATTTATTATTATTTTGTATTAGATTTTGGTGTACAACATAGTGGTTACACAATCATATATTTTATAAAGTGTTCCCCTGATATTTCCAGTATGCACATGGCACCACACATAGTTATTACAATATCATTGACTACACTTCCTATGGTATATTTTAGATACCCATAATCATTTTGTAACTACTTCTCTGTACTTCTTAATCCATTTGTTTTGTTTTTTTCATCCAATCCCGAAACCCCTCCCCTCTTTATCTATGGGCCTGTTTCTGGTTTGTTTGCTCAATAAAGAAATTAGTTAATAAAATGTGGTACTCTGATAGTATGAGGTAATAAGCAGTAGTTTAAAAAAAGATAAAGGTCACTTTGTTTGTATTAACATAAAATTTCATAAATTGAAAAAATCTCAAGTGAAAAACTAAGTTGCAGAACACTACAAATGTTCCCATTTGTCTGGGGAAGTAACCATACATACATATAATTGTTTGTTTATGTATATTTTATGTATGTATGCATAGGTGTGTGTGAGTGAGAGAGAGGGAGGAGGGAGAAATGGAAGAGAGAGGAAGAGGGAGGGAGAGAGAACAAAGGTACGTACATGCATATTTCTGATTTCCCCATATATGTGTATGTTGTTATATAAGAAATCATTTGGAGGATACACAACAAACTTAATTATGACCACGTCTTAGAAGAAATAAACACTTGGGGAAGGCAAGGAGTCAGGTAGAGTATGGCAGGAAATAGGCAAAGACTTTCACATATTGCTCTATAAACTTCTGACTATATTACAGGAAGGTAAGTTAACAAAGCATTTATCTAACAAAATTTTTAATTAAAGTAATAAAAAGAATATGACTATTTTTAAAAATCTAGAATGGAATCAAAGTGCAATAAATGCCAGTGTGAAATGGCTGTCAATTAAAGTGTCTTATGTGCTATTTAAAATTAAATTTGAATGATAAATCTTGCCTTCTCCTATAAGCAATGAAAGCAACAAGATTAGATTTTAATATAGTGGACTCTACTTTCATGTGTGGTTTTCTAATATGACAGTGATCTTTTCAGCCAACACCAACATTAATGACAAGACCAATACTCTTGCCAATCAAACCAATTCATCTTAGCTCACACAACATGACTGCCCTTAACAAATTCTTTCTGAATTTGGAACTAGGATGCTTTGCTTTCTTTGTCTCTGAATAACCAACCCTTCAACATGACATTGTCCTCTTATTAATTTCTTGTCTCAGCATCCAAAGTTCGGTTTAATAACTGACAGGTGAAGTCACATACGATTAATTTTATACTTCAAACTTTCATGTGAACCATAAATTCATTGCAAACTTTACCTAAGCAAATCTAAAAAAGTAAATAAGTTTTTCCTTCTCTTTATCCTACCCTCTGCAAGGGCCTGAGTGAGTTGCTGCTAGAGATATAAAGATGAGTAAGTTGTAGTCCAGGAGTCTCAAACTCAACTCAGCATGTGGGCCGCAGAGCAAGATCATAGCCATTCGGCGGGCCACACTAGGTCTACAAAAGGCAACTGTTACGCAACACTTTTCTCACTGCAGTTGAAAACAACAACAACAAAAAAAAAATCAGTACAACAAGTACAATCGTACATGCAGTTTACTTAGTGTCACAAAACGACCAGAAACTGTAGTTCGCATCACAACTGCTGTTAACTAAGCTAATATCTAGCTAGGATGCTAGAGAAATGAAAAATACAAGTAGGCCCCTAGGCTTACTTAATTTTATCCAAAATATTTTGAACTTCGTGGATTAGTCTGCGGGCTGCACAAAATTGTTCGGCGGGCCGCATGCGGCCCGCGGGCCACGAATTTGAGACCCCTGGTGTAGTCTCTAAATATTCTGCTATGTAAGTGTACAGGTTTTCAAAATGTATTTTTCTTTATTAAAATGTAAGACATGATAATTGTCTAAGTTTTGTACATGGCTAAAACTATAGAGAAAAATTAAAATTACTCAAAATTGTACTATTCAAATATAATCTCTTGTTTTTGATGCATTTTGTCTGTTTTTTATACAATTAAAATGTTATCAATATGATTCTGCATATAGTTTTTTGTTGTTTACCATTACACTATAAATAATTCTTATGCTATTATAATGCTTGATAATTATAACTTTTAATAACTGCATGGTAGTCCACTATAAATATGGCAGCCAGCAACAAAAGAAGGTTTTCTGGGGATATTAGCATTTCTGTTCAGTTCTAGTTGGTTGTGTTGATAGAGTGGTGAGGGTAGTGGGATTAAAGAAAAGAGAAAAAGCATCTGAAGGATATTCAAGAAGTATTGGAGGCAAGAGAAACAGCACTTTCTCAGGAAACCTAAGAAATTTACAATTACTGTAGTACAGATTTCAGGTGGAAGAAACAGGAAATAATACAAGATTTGGACAGGGAATAGATCTTGAAAGGATAAAGTAACTTGTACTATGCAACCATATGCTAAGCACTAGGCCAATGTTGTATACGTTGTGAAAGGTTTTATATTCTATGCTAAAGGTTTGAAATTTACCACTTAGGCAAAGGGAAGTGAGTGTGGAGTGACCAATAAGAGATTTTAAGCTGAGAAGTTACATGATTAACTAAGCAATTTAGAAAAATTGCTCCAAGTATTATATTTATAAAGACATTTTAAAATATGATATAATGGTTAAGAAAAATAAGTAAGACAGTATTGTACAAACTTGAAAGCTTTTATTCCCAAGATTTGCGTAGGGTGCTGGGATTATTACATATTTGTAAAAAAAGAGAAAAGCAGTGCTAGGGGGACTACTACGTGGAGAGCATTGAGGCAAAGGGTCATTAGTGAGCTGCTGGGCAGCAAAGATAAAAAGGAAAGAAAGAACAGTGGAGGGCACTGAGAAGGGAGACCCTAAAGAGAAATTTCAGAAGTTGTACTATGGATTGGACTCTATCACTGTTGTGACATGCCTTGAAGTAAACCTAGAAATACCTACATTCAGAATTGGGTTAACGTTCATTTGAATATGATCCTGTATTAGAATTTCATGGCAAGAATAAACTGGCCAATTTATACTGATTAAAGAAATATACAAAGTGTATGATTATAAAGTATGTAAAAACATACAGTGAATAAGAATTTTTTTAAAAATAGAACACCTGTTATCTCTGGCTAATGATTTTTAATTTTCCTTCTTTCCATTTTTCTTTATTTTCCAGTTTATTTTATAGAAGGAAAAATATTTTTGAACACTCAAAAATATATATTCTCTTTAAAAAAAGGTCTAGACTTCTTTGTGCTACAGATTAAGCTAGATATATGGATAAACTAGCCTATGAAAATATATTAGATGAAAAATGGTCCAAACACAATCTTGAGAAATACATGTATTAATATTTAGGAACCAAGATAGAGAGAAATCAAACCACAAAAATTTCTAATAGCAAGCAGCCAGTGAGGAAGAAAAGTAAGAGTGATTTATTTCATCTAAACCAAGGAAAAACAAGAATTTCAAAACAGGAAAAATAAAGGATTAAATTCCAGAGACCAACAGTTAACTAAAACAAGTATAAGAAATTGCCTATGGGATTTGATGCTTCTGGGTCAGTGGTGACATTTTTAAGAGTAGTTTTAGCAAGCTGATGGTGGAAGAGGCTGAGTCACCAAGAATTGAAGTGCTAATGGAACGTAAGATTAAAATGGTAGAAGGTTCCTTTTCAATAAATGTGGTCATGTTTTTACTCAAAAGAAGTTGTCGCTTAACAGCTGTTTTGTCTACATCCATGGAAAACAATCAGTATAAATTGCCTTCTTTCACCTTTAAATTAACAATTAATTTTAGAATAGAAATAAAGTTTTGCTCAACATGGAGATTATTACAAAGATTATATGGATGAGTTAAATAAAATATGAAAGAACCTTATATAGGGCCTGAAACATAAGAGAAACCCAACTGATAATAGTTTCTAAAAGAATTGTATCAAAGCAATAACAATGGTCATGCCATGGGAAGGATAGGAAGGTGTTTCTTCTGTGTTTTTTTATTTTTCTGTAGTGTTCAATTTTTCTAAAACATAATTTAGTAATTTTATATTTTAATGTTGCCATTCTTCAACAGTGTTAACATAAAAATCAACACATTATGAAATAGTAAGTACTGATGAGGATGTGGAAAAAAGGGAACCCTCATGTAATGTTAGTGGGAATGTAGACTGGAGCACTCACTATGGAAAGCAACATAAAGTTAACTCAAAAATTGAAAAATGGAACTTCTTTATACCCAGCAGTTTCTCTTCTGGGAATATAGTCAAATAAACTCAAAAGACTAATTTGAAAGAATATGTGCACTTCTATGTTCATTTCAGCATTATTCATAATAGTCAAGATATGGAAGCAGCCCATATGCCCATTAGTAGATGAGTGGGTAAAAATCTGTGGTGCAGCCCTGGCCGGCTGGCTCAGCGGTAGAGCATCAGCCTGGAGTGCGGGGGACCCGGGTTCGATTCCCAGCCAGGGCACATAGGAGAAGTGCCCATTTGCTTCTCCACCCCCCACCCCCTCCTTCCTCTCTGTCTCTCTCTTCCCCTCCCGCAGCCAAGGCTCCATTGGAGCAAAAGATGGCCCGGGCGCTGGGGATGGCTCCTTGGCCTCTGCCCCAGGCGCTAGAATGGCTCTGGTCGGGGCAGAGCGACCCCCCGAAGGGGCAGAGCATCGCCCCCTGGTGGGCAGAGCGTCGCCCCTGGTGGGCGTGCCGGGTGGATCCCGGTCGGGTGCATGCGGGAGTCTGTCTGACTGTCTCTCCCCGTTTCCAGCTTCAGAAAAATACAAAAAAAAAAAAAAAATCTGTGGTGCATTTATACAAGGGAATTCTATATACCCCTAAAAAAGAAGGAAGTTTTACCTTTTACAAAACCATGGATAAACCTGGAGATTATTTATGTTAAGTAAAATAAAACAGAAAAAGTATCACATAATTTTACTTATGCATGGAATCTAATGAACAAATACACTAACAAGCAAAATAGAATCAGGCTCATAGATAAAGAGATCAGACTGATAGCTGCGAGAAGGTAAAGGAGCTCGGTGCTGGATATAAAAGGTGAAGGGATTAAGGAAAGAAAAAAATCTCATAAACACAGAAAACAACCTGACCAGTCGTTCAGTGGATAGAGCATCAAGCTGGGATGCAAAGGAAACACCAAGGTCACCAGCTTGAGTGTAAGTTCATCTGGTCCGAGCAAAGCTCACCAGCTTAAGTCCAAGGGGTCACTCGGTCTGCTGTAGTACCCCCCATTGCATTTCTGGTCAAGGCACATATGAGAAAGCAATCAATGAGAAACTAAGGGCCGCAACGAAGAATTGATGCTTCTCATCTCTCTCCCTTCCTGTCTGTCTCTATCTGTCCCTCCCTCTGACTCTCTTTCTCTGTCTCTGTAACAAAAATAAATAAATAAATAAATAAATAAATAAATAAATAAATAAATAAATAAAATAAACCACAGACAACAGTATGGTGATTACCAGAGGGGAAAAGGGTGGAATGTATAAGAGGATAAAGGGGGATAAGTGGTGATGGAGAGAGATTTGACTTTGGGGTGGTGAATACACAGTGCAATGTACAGATAATATATTACAGAATTATATACCTGAAACATTTGTAATCTTTTTAACCAATGTCACCTCAATAAGTCTAATCTTTAAAAATTCACCACATTATGAAGTTTCAGTTTACAGAGTAAAATTAATATCTGTGAAATCAAAATACTGTTCAATTCATTGTTTCAGAAACTGATAACTTATACTCAAGGCATAAACACTAACACTACAAATTTCTGCACTGAAATATATACAAAAATAAACCTAGTATGTAGCACCGTATTTGATACATAAAAGATGATCAATACATAAATGAACACTTAAAAAAAATCTGTTGTGAATGAATGAGTGAGGCAGTGGAAAGTTGACGGAATGACATGATTCATGAATTTGCATCAAAGCATAAATCAGGAGTCTGTTGCAATCCTGCCACTCAGTAATTCGTTCAATCTCTCCCAACCTCTAATACTTCATTTGTGAATGAGAATAAAATAGTATCTTAGCTCTCAAGGTGGTTTTACGGATAAACTCATCATTTAAGAAGGACTTACTCTGTGCCTAAGGTAGGCTCTGTGACTTAAACCACGGCCAGTTCATCTGGAGTGGAACAGTGCATAATCAAATCAAGGCAACCGTAAAGAGCTGCATATGGAACCGTTATTCCCAACACCTCATAAGTCAATAGAAAGCAAAAACTGTTCACTCTGTGTTCACCTGGAAGTTAACATATGGAAAGCACGCTCTTTACTCCTTCACTTTCTCCTCTCAGAAGAGATAGTAACTTCCTTGACTGGTGAGTTGAAAACAAGGACTGAGCATATTTGGCTAAATGCTCTCTGGGATCCAGTTTTCAGCAGAGGTGAATTCGAATATATTTTGCCGTATCATGGCTGGCTAAGTTTACTCTCCTCAAGAGTAAAATATTAAGAGGTCTGTCTATATTGTGTATATAAGCCAGGTCAAGTCTACCAGCATTTCTCAAGAATAAATGAGATATTTTGCTCTCCATTTCATTCACTTTTTTCTGAACTGAGGTATGGATCCATTCCCTCAATCTCAGTCACCCCACACAAAATCAATCATTTGGGAAAATGTAGCAATATAGGAGTAACTTGTTTCTTTCTTTCTCTTTCTTTCTTTCTTTCTTTCTTTCTTTCTTTCTTTCTTTCTTTCTTTCTTTCTTTCTTATTTTGTTATCTTTCAGAGAAATCACTCAAACCAGCTTCCCTTTTTAGAAAACTGCAAAATAATGAGTCAGACTTTACTACATTACAAAGGCAGTCCTTTTTAAATTTATTTATTTATTTATTTATTTATTTATTTAGCTTCATCTCCAGCTCATCTCTTGTGCTCATTAAATTCTTGTCACCAAATATCTTATCTTAATTAGGTATTAATTTCATTATTTTCACATTATCATCTTATTGCTAACTAATAGAATCTCCAAGATATGATGGGCAAGGCTGTACAGGCAGAACTTCTTTTGTAATTTTGGGGTAATAAATCTTAATAAAACATAAATTTGAATCCTCCTATTGGGTGTTACCATCTGTGTCCATTACTGATAAATCTATTCCAGGTTTACTCTCAGCTCTCTGTATCTTCCCTTCATTACTTATACATTTCATGAAGAGAGATAAATATATCTTTTTATTTTATAGTCAGACAGATATTTAATGGAATAATAGAATTTCAAGCTACTATCAAATGATTTCTTTACATTAATTAGTTAATTGATATCATTGTCATAATTTTATAAATAGGGAAGTAGAGGTTCAAGGAAATCAACTCACCTTCCCATGGTCATATAACTTCAAAGTGAAAGCCAAGAACTGAATTTGAGTCTAGCTGACTCTGGTATTTAACCACCGGTATTTGACCACTGCTATGGTCTTAGGTTGTGAAATGACTTTGGAGAGTTTTATTTTGTTCATAAGGTATGTATTAAAATTTTTTTTCCTATTTTTTTTTAAAGAAATTTTCAAACATACAAAAAAGTTGAATTTTACAGTGAATACCAACCTAAATTCTACCTAGGATCTACAATTAATATGTTATGATACTTGCTTTAACCAATATTTGTCCACCATCCCATCCTTCTCTCCATTCATTTTTCCAGTTTATTTTGTGTGTGTGTGATAAAGACAGAGACAGAGAGACAGAGAGAGGGACAGATAGGGACAGAGACAAGAAGGGAGAGAGATGAGAAGCACCACCTTTTTTGTTGCAGCTCCTTAGTTGTTCATTGATTGCTTTCTTGTATGTGCCTTGATTGGGGAGCTACAGCAGAGCAAGTGACCGTTTGCTCAAACTAGCAACCTTGGACTCAAGCCAGAGATCTTGGGTGTCAACCTAGTGACCTTTCAGCTCAAGCCATTGACGATGGGGTCATGTCTATGATCTCACGCTCAAGTTAACAACCCCACACTCAAGGCGGTAATGTCGGGGTTTCAAACCTGGGTCCTCTGATTCTCAGTCTGATGCTCTATCCACTGCATCACCGCCTGATATGGCTCCACTTTATTTTTATGTATATTAAAATTGTAGTTACCAACACACTATTCCCAAATATTCCAGCATGTATGTCATTAACCTGAGTTAAATATTTGTTTATAATTTTATTTTGAATTAAAATTTGCATTGAATAAATACACAAATTTTAGTCATACTATTCCAAAATTCCCTTGTCAAAAATAAAAAGCATGCACCTGTGCAATGTGAACCCTTCTCAGGATACAAAACATTACCCTTATTCTAGAATGTTGCCTAATAAATTCTCATCTCTAACCCATAGAGGCAACTATTGTTCTGCCTTTTGTATGCTGACAAATCAATACTTTCATAAAATGTGTACTCTTCTGTGCAAAATTTCTTTTAGCCAGCATAATGTTTCTATGATTCATCTATATTATGTCTATCAGTAGTTCATGTCTTTTTACTGCTGAGCAGTATTTCATTGTATGAATGTACCAAATTTTATTTATCCATTCCCCAATTAATGGACACATAGGTTGTTACCATATTTTGAAATTATGAATAAAGTTGCTATAAATTTTTGTACTAGTCTTTTAGTTGTATTGGAAATTTTTTATTTATTAAGAACCATGGACTAGAGAGAAAAAGTGCAAGCATATGAAATGCACAAGACGGGGGGAAAAATTTGGTGGTTAGGGAAGCTGGGAGAGTGGTTTTCAAATGCAGGATGAACTGTCATATAAAGAAAGTGAGTAGGGTGATACTGCTGATTTAGTGTTCAGTTACTGCTGTCCTGCAATGTTGTTGTGGACATTCACCTTCTTTAAGGCTCAATTTTCTTATCTGTCAAATTAAGATCATTGTATTTTTCTTTGGGGTTATTGTGAGCTTCAAATAAGATAATACATGTAAAGTGCTTCACCATTGTGGTTGCTTTTATTAAATTAACCATTTTTATCTTACCAAAAAAAAAAAAACAAACACACACACACACACACAAAAAAAAACAAGAGAGTAACTCTTACGATGCTAAAGAACTAGCTTGATCTGGAATTAGCTATAAACTCCTAATTCAAGAGACTATATAGTTAGTCCCTGGGTTACAAACAAGTTAGGTTCTGTAGGCTTGTTCTTAAGTTGAATTTGTATATAAGTTGGGACACGTACATTTACCTATTAAATGCAACTCAGACAGACATTTGTCTTAACATAATATTTATTTCTATTTTTCTGTGCATATAAATACTTAAACATTTTCAAATGAAACCTTAAACAATCTTGGGATGGTGCAGAAGGTGATGGATTTGTTTGAGAGATGGGCCTGGTATTGGAAAATAAGGGTTTGATTTTGCTGCTGGAGTCAGTTTCTTGAAGTAAGCATAACATCAAGGGAGGTTTGGATAGAACTTTTCCTTTTATCATCATAAATGGCTCTTTGCCATTCCTGCTGCAATCATATGAATAGCATCAGCTAACTTTTATAAAAAACTTTTTTGGTTCTAGAGTTTCTAGGTTCCTGTTCTCTTCCTTAAATGCTATTACCTTCTGATTTAATTCCACAAGGTCTTTATTGGTTAGTTATTTGTCATGGGAATTGAGTAAATCTATATTGTCATTTTCATTGATGTCAAACTATTTTTTATTACCAATAGCCCTTATGGAGATCTGTTTGTAAGTATGAGCTGTGCATAATTCAGATGTTTGTAACTCAAGGGCTTACTGTATACAATAATTGAGGAATCACTGTGACTAATACATGAGCTTTCATGGTTTATTCAAACCTCACATTCATTTGTGATTACCTACTATATACTAAGCCTTATTATAGGGTCTGGGAATGTTACCATGAATAAGAAAAGAGTCAAGGTCGGCCTTATGGACTATAATAGAAAAGATAGAGAACAAATAATTACAAATGAAGGGGGAGATAATAAAAGTTGTGTAAAGGGTGCTTTGGAAAGTATATACTTGAAAGAGTTAATGTTCAAGTCTTATATAGGTGTATTTTTGTGTAGAATAGCAACCAAAGTAGAACAAAAAGTTTTAATTATCCACAAAATCTATTTATTCATTTCTTCCCATCTTCACTCCATCACTCTTCTCTTAGCCATCCCCTTCCCCAAAATGATCTATTAAACAAGTATTGAGATTCTAAAGGGTGGTGAAAACATCTGAAAGGATTTGAATGACAAAAAAATGGACTCCTAGTCTTCTAAAGATTATCAATAGTAGTTTTCCCTTCTTACTTTCCTTTCACTTTCAACAGTCAAACTTAAGTCCACATGTTGTAATGTGAAATAAATAAATATGGTTATATATTAACCTGTCTCAATCTTTAAACAGTTCTTTGTCCAAATAAATTGACTTTAACAACAGTAGGTTTTAAAAGAGTTAAGTTATCAGCACATTAACACACTTAATATTAATGTTCCTAATAACAAGAATGCTGTCTTTCAAATAAATTGCCAACATTGTAGTTAGTAGTAATTTACCTTACTATTTTGGTATTCTATTTATATGGAAATGGTTTTAGTGGGATTTGGTTTAGGTGGGCTAACAGCCTTATAAACTAACCTCTAGTCATATGAATCTCTCAATATGCTTTTAGAATAATGTATGTTCAAGGAGAGATGAAACATAATCTTATGTATAACTCCCAGAAAAAAGAATGATTCTTGGCCTATCTTTTTGTTCAGTACAAAAAGAGGCAGCCTCTAGCCCATCTCTATCCCTTAGCCTTTGTACACAATCAGACAAGCACTTCATTCTGTAATGATATAATATTGATAACCTCATTCTAGCCTGCATAAAAGTATACCAGAAATATGTAAATTATATCCATTCCCCTTTTGTTTATGTTTTTAAATTACAAATATCCATAATTTAGTCATAATAATCTTTACAAGCACATGTTTTATTCCGAGTATATTAATGAAGGACAATTTCTAGTAGCCTGATTAACCTATTGGAACTCTTCTTTTTAAGTTTTTATTTATGTATTTGTTGTAGAGGAGAGGGATGAAGAAAAAAAAACAATGACTTGTTGTTGCACTTATTTATGCATTCATTGCTTGATTCCTTTATGTGTCTTGAGCAAGGATAAAACTGCAACCTTGAGAGTATTGGGATAATGTTCTAACAAAATGAGTTACTCAGTCAGGACAGAACTCCTCAAAAATGAGCAATTCCACTTATGATAATTTATCTTAAGAAACCCAAAACAATTCTTTGAAAGAATATATGTGCCTGACACGTGGTGGCACAGTGGGTAAAACATTTGACCTGGGATGTTCAGGTCACTGATTTGAAACCCTGGGCTTTCTCAGTCAAGGCGCATATGGGAGTAGATGTTTTTAGCTCCCCCATTCTCTCTTTCTCTCTCTTCTTTAAAAATCAATAAATGGAATCTTTTAAAAAAGAAGAAAGACTACATGCACTTTTATCTTCATTGCAGCAGTATTTACAATAGCCAAGATCTTTAATAGCCCAAATCCTCATGACTAGATGAGTGGATTTAAAAAGACAAACAATTAAAACCTTGTATTACATGGTAAATATTGTTCAGCTATAAAAGAAAAAAAAGATAGAAATCTTAGCTTTTGTGACAGCATGGGTGGACCTGGAGTTTATTACATAAGTAAAATAAGCCAGCCACAGAAAGACAATACCATGTAATGTCACTTACATGTGGAATCTAATGAACAAAATAAAATGTCTAACAAAATAGAAACAGACTCATAGATACATGGAAGAGACTGACAGCTATTAAAGAGGAGGAAGTCAGGCCTGGATGAAAAAAAGGGATTAAAAAATCATGTATATGTATATGTGTGTGTGTATGACATATATATATATATACACACATACACATATATATGATATAGATATATGCATATATGCATATATAAAACACATAAACACAGACAGTCAGAAGTGTTAGAATGCGGAGGTAGATGAAAGTGGGCAAAGTGGAGGGTAATAGGAATGGAAAGAGACTTGGCTTGGGATGAAGGGCACATGTTACAGTATGTAGATGATGGTTTGTTGAGTTATACACTTGAAACCTGCATAATTTTGTTAAGCACTGTCACCTAAATTAATTCAATTAAAAAAGATTAGAGAGGATTCAAACTAGTTGAAAATTTTACCATCAGTCAGGTGGATTGGATCAGTAAAAAAGCAGAATCAATCACTGAAAAGATTCAAGTAATGTGTACCATCTAAAATGTATTATATTGAAAGTAATGTAAAACAGTATCAGACTTCAACTTATTTTTAATAGTACCTCCAGCTTCTTACAGTGTTTCACAGTCTTTAGTTAAATCAGAGGTGGTCTGATTTAGTTAAATCAGATATGATCTATTATATTTTGAGGTCTATCTTTTGAGGTGAGGTTACTTTACTTCTTATAATAGCTACCATTTGCTGAATACCAAATTTCAAAGGCCTTTTATATAGGTGCACTGTCTCATATTATTCATACAGCATCCCTATGAGATAGTCATTTTATTAAGTTTAAAATTTAAAGGTGATGATATTACAGAGAAGATAACTTTCCCAAAGTTATACAGCCAGTATATAGTGGACTTGGGAAGTGAACTTAGATCGTATCTGATTCCAGGGCCTGAGCACCTTATATCATACTGAATAAATGAAATTCCTTGGTGTCTCTGAAGTTTGGTCATAGACATACAAACATTAGGGTGGGGGAGGCTTGTAATGTCTAAAGGAAGAAAGAGAAAGATGCCTGAGGTTCCCTGAGTTCTACTTCTGATCAGCACTATAAAAGAGGTAGAAAGTCCTGGACATCAATGACTGAGGTGTGGGTATGAAATCCGTGGTACAGGAAATCAATCCTCAGCAAAGATTCTTTTGTCCAAGTTTGACACAAAAACAGCTATTTGTCTCCATGTCTGACAGTCACTCAGACTGGAATACTAGGAAATCTTGGTGGTATCTGTATGGTCATTCAGACCAGACTCTATCACCTAAAATATTAGCACAGCATAGGAGCCTAACAAGATGAAAACTCTATAGGGTAGGGAAAGGTAAATATGAGAGTTTAAATGTCCCTTAAAGAATAAAGACTAAAAAGCATAGATTATGTTATTATAAAAAGTAAATCAACATTTCTGGCACACTGAGTCTATCCATGTCTCTTATACTTATTTCTACCCATAGTGTCACTATAAATCCCATTTAACTAAGAAGGCATGCAAAGTGCTAAGGGCTAAATAAACACTTAGCTCAGAGTTTAACACATAAGAAATGATCCAAAAATGTTAGATGAGTATGTATTAGATAATGATAAATGCCTTTTGAGTAGATCTAAATACATGGTTAATATTAATTTTTCAATATATGTCATATAATTCAGTTGATTATTTCAGTGTAATATTAAAATCCTATGTATGTTTTTAAGGACAAAACTTTAAACAATGAACTTTTATTTTAAGTGAGAGGAGGGGAGATAGACGCCAGCATGTGCCCTGACCAGGATTCACTTAGCAACCGAAATCTAGGAACAATACTTTGCCCATCTGAGGCCCATGCTCACAATCGAGTTATTTTTAGTGCCTGAGCCAGAGGTTCCACGAACCCATCCTCAGCTCTTGGGGCCAACATGCTCAAATCAATTGAGCCATGGCTTTGGGAGGGAAAGAGAGATATAGAAAGAAGAGGAGTGGAGGGGAGGAGAAAAAGATGATTGTTTCTCCTGTGTGCCCTGATTGTAAATTGAACCCAAGACTTCCATACGTCAGGTTGATGCTCTACAACTGAGCACACTGGCTAGGGCCAGCAATGAACTTTTAAATCTGATTTGAAAACATGTTTTTTCCTTTTCTAAATTCTAAAATTTTATGTAGCATCTAATCTGAATATATAACTTCTTCTTATAATGATTTTTATTAATAATATGCTCTTAGTAATGAAATTTGGACTCATTTTATATGCTATTTAAACATACTAAATTCAACTTGATCAACTTAAAATGCACATATGACTTAGAAAATGTAAAGAAATCTAAAAGTTTAGTGTAATATAGTATTCAGAAGACTTGTGTTCTATCGATATAAAAAGAATTATAGACAACTATTACACATGTGCTGTTAAGCTGAGTCCAAAGTATTTCAGATGAATGTGTTATAGAATGTAGAGATGTTCATCTTTTAGAAACCATAATGACAGATGCCATTGTGGGCATATTTTTCTTGCTTAGATATTTGCATTTTGGAATTCTAAGAGAAAACGAATGTTATAATTAGGTGATATTTTTTTTTATTTCTTACCAGTGATATTTCTAAATTTTCTGGTACATTATAATGGCCTATTTAAGTAAAAAATAAAGTTCAAGGAAGGTGGTCAAAATATACAAACTTTCAGCTATAAGAAAAATAAATGTGCCTGACCTGTGGTGGTGCAGTGGATAAAGCATCGACCTGGAAATGCTGAGGTCACCTGTTCAAAACCCTGGGCTTGCCTGGTTAAGGCACTTATGGGAGTTGATGTTTCCAGCTCCTCCCCCCCTACTCCTGTCTGTCTCTCCTCTCTCTCTCTCCCTCTGTCTCTCCCTCTCTTCTCTAAAATGAATAAATAAAAAAAATAAAAAAATAAATGCAGAATATGTAATATACGACATAGGGATAAAAGTTAACTATATTGTATTATATGTTTGAAAGTTGCTAAAGAGTGGATCTTAAAAGTTCACTGAGTGGATCAGTAGCAGATTTGAACAAAATGTCGACCTGAAACACTGAGGTCGCTGGTATGAAACCCTGGGCTTGCCTTTTCAAGGCACATACGGGAGTTGATGCTACTTGTTCCTCCCACCTTCTCTCTCTCTTCTCTCTCTCTCTCTCTCCTCTAAAATGAATTGCTAAGAAAGTTATGATCACAAGGAAAACATATGTGTAACTGTGTGAAGTGATGAGTGTTAATTAAACTTATGGTGGTAATCATTCTACAATATATTCACATGTCAAATTATTCTGTTGTACATCTAAAACAAATATAATATCCTATGTTGATTATATCCCAATAAAACAAGAAAAATGTAATTTTTGAGAGTTTTAACACAATTAAGATTAGTGAATGAAACAATAGTGAAAATGCTCCATCTGTCTTGCACCTAGGAGATAATACATATATATACTTAGGATTAAAAAAAAAAAAATAAGAGCATTAATCTGATTTAATGGAAAAGTTCTATAATGAACTTTAAACAAAACTTGCTTTCATCTACTTTTTTAAAATGTTTTATTTTATTGAGGTATAAACACCTAATATGAGACCTACCCTCTGAACAGATTTTTAAGTCTACAACATAGTACTGTTAAATATAGGCACAATGCTGTGCAGCAGATCTCTAGATTGTATTCATGTTACATAACTGAAACTGTATATCTGTTTATTAGCAACTGTCCATTCCCTGCTTTCCCCAGCCCTTGGAAGCAAGCATTCTACTCTCTGCTTCTAGGAATTTGGTTATTTTAGATACTAAACATAAGTCAAATTATGCAATATTTTTTTTCTATATGACTGGCTTATTTTAATTAGCATGTCCTTAAGATTCATCCATGTTGGTGTATATAACAGAATTACCTTCTTTATAGAGGTTAAATAATATTAAATTGCATTTATATATATACATACATATATATATTGCAGGTAATAACATCGATGAAGATTTAATGAACTGTAAGTACATTTACAAAATCAATACAATCAAGAATCCTGTTCCTGTAATTTATAGGCAAAAAAACCAATGGATAGCCAGATTTGTGTTAAAGTGTATCTGTAACTCATTCTATACTTAGAACCAGTGTGAATAAAAATTATTATCTATTTTATTCGCCAAACTAAAGCTTTTAATGCTGGTTTTACTCCGGTAGAAAAGAGTGCAGAAGTTCACTACTAACAGTAAAAACAAACTTACTCTAGCTGATGATTAAACTGAATCAACTGGCTTTAGGTTTAACTTTCATCCTTTTATATAGTTTCTCATGAAAAAAACCACTAGAACCTTCATTCCCCATGTTGAGCCATTATGTAATTGAACTACCTTGTATATCTTCTGCCGAAAAGCATAATATTCTGGCCTGACCTGTGGTGGCACAGTGGATAAAACATCAATCTAGAACACTGAGGTCACTGGTTCAAAACCCTGGGCTTACCTAGTCAAAGGAGCTTTCTGCTCCTTCCCTTCTCTCTCTCTCTCTCTCTCTCTCTCTCTCTATCTCTCTCTCTTTCCTCTAAAATGAATAATTAAAATCTTTAAAAACCCATAATATTCTGTCAATTATATTCAATGTACACTTTCAGAGGGGAATTATGATTGGGTTATGAAAATCTCAGAAATCTTTTCTTCAAAGGTATTTATTCCAAAAAATTCTTTATATTCAATGTATTTCAAACCAAACTAATTTATGAGTGGAATAAAACTAACATAAAATGTCTATTTTTTTCACTATCTATATCTAGATATTTATAGAAAATATATAGAGAAATGACTGCAATTTATCTAGGTTAAATCTCTTGGCAACATGCTAGAACAGAATTTTGTTGTGCCAGATATTGACTAAAATGAATAAGTTCTCAGCTAGGACTTAATTGATTTTTAATCATACCAACATTTTTGTTGCAACAACTATGAATAGAATTATCGAGGACATGAGACAAACCCAATTTCTCTGTGTGAAATGTATACTGTCTGTGTATTTTATCTTCCCCAGAAGCATATCAGCCGATAGGAAGGACTCCGGAGAGTCAGCTCTAGGACTTAGATGAAAGTACTCTGGCGATCAGGTGAGCTGGTCATTGTGAAAGAAAAGTAAGTAGCTCAGCACAAAACATTCTGGGCATACTAGAACTGAGGTATTATTTTTTAAACAAATAATGATGTAGGCAGGATGAAATAGGTTTGTTTGCTTATGCAGTCTTTCCAAGCTACATCAAAGCACCTTGCATTGCTCTTCTCTAATGTACTCTTACAGAAAGAATCTCTTTGATACAGAGCCCAGCACAGAATTGTAAGTGATTTAATGAATAGGACTCTGAAGCTCTCTCTCTGCTCCTGTGCGTTCACATGCACACCACATACATAACCAAATTATAACTCCTATCCAATTTTACTGTATTTTCTTGCTTGTCTTCCTAACCCACTACAGGATTTTCTTAGGGCAAAGGCATGATCTGTGTCTGCTTTTCATCCCAAAGTCTAGCCCTATTCATGGTTTTGGATACACATTTCATATATGTTTTCCACGTAAATAATGAGTGAACGAAGCTCACTCCCTTCTTCAAAATACACTTATATTACGTGTTAAAATATAATTCAGCTATAAATTATATATTTATATATCATATTTTAATGATGAATTTGATTTTTTATCAATTTTATTAAAATAATAAGCATTGTAAAAACAGTAATAACAACGTGTGATGAAGAGTATCAACAGACAGAAAAACCCCCCTTTCTAACTCAAGTAATTACTGCTAATAGTTTCTTTCACATTGATCAGATATTTTTGTATAGCTCTGTAATTTTTCATGCTTATATGATTTGGTCCCTGCTTCCTTAATTAGATGCTGAGCTCATTAAGTGTAACCACTGCAGTATATACTTCTTCCATATTCTACATATTTCTTTTGTGCTGGACACCTAGTAAGTATGCAATAAAAATATCTGCAGCTGTGACAATTTTATTGATTTAGTTAAAAAAGAAAAAAAGACAAATTGCAAGCCATGCAGAATATTATACTAAACAAGGGCAACATTTAAGGCCAACTAGTAAAAATCTTTAATTATACTGGTTAGTAATCCCAGGGTCTAAATTTTAAAATTTCAGCAATAAGTTAAGATGATTCATTTGAAAAAATTTGGGTAGAGAAGCACTCATTCACTTAACAAATTTAAGTAGATTAAATACATGGTTATATTCTTTGAGACACACAGAAGCACGCTAACCACATAAAGCAAGTATTATATTTCCTTTTTGATAGACAAAGAAACTGAGATTTAAAAAGCTAAGTATTTTTTCAATGTTATATTGATACAATTGGTAGGTAACCAAGTTGGAATTCACTTCAGACAATTAGACTCTACAGTCTATGTGCCTTAAAATGTACAATAGGTGGCCCTGGCCATTTTGCTCAGCAGTAGAATGTTGGGCCAGTAATCGGAAGTCCTGGTTTGATTTCCAGTCAAAGCACACAGGAGAACTGAATATGTGCTTCTCTATCCCTCCCCCTCTCTTCCCTTCGGACACTGATGATGGCTTTGTGGCCTCACCTCAGTCGCTAAAATAGCTTGGTTGCCAAGCAACAGAGCAGCAGCTTTAGATGGGCAGAAGATCAGACCCAAATTGGGTGCTGCTGGATGGATCCCTATTAGGGCATATGCAGGACCCTGTCTCTCCACCTCCCTGCCTCTCACTTGATTTAAAAAATGTACAATGGGTAAATATAGTTTATTCAATAAACAGTTGTTGGGAAAATTGGACAGATATGTACAAAACAATGAAACTAGATCACCTCTTACATCATACAGAAAAATAAATTCAAAATGAATTAAATATTTAAATGTTAGACTCAAAACCATAAAAATTCCAGAAGAAAACATTGGCAATAAAACATCAGATATTTCTCATAGCAATATTTTTTTCTGATACATCAGATTGGGCAAGGGAAACAAACAAATAAACAAGTGGAATTACATCAAATTGAAAATGTTTTGTACACCAAAGAAAACCTTCAACAAAATAAAAAAAAACAACAACAAACTGAATAGGAGGACAGATTTGTTAATACATCTGATAAGGGCTTAATATACAAAACTTATAAGGAACTTATAAAACTCAACACCAAAAAAAAAAAAATCTAATAGTAATCACTCACTAAATAGTATTATTTATTTATTTGTATAATTCTACTACCCATATAAATATACTGGGACTTTTTTCATATAAATAAAACATGCCTAACATATTTTTGGCTCAAGTTTATCTTCTTAACAGATTCACAGGAATTAGATTAATAAGTGTTGATTCCTTGAGTTCAGAGGTTAAAATCTTGTCAAACGCACATAATCATGGCAGGATCAAGTGTCTGCCAGTCAAGTATTTTTTCCTTTATATTTCAGGCATTCAAGTACATTTCAAAAGCAGCAGCAAACTGCAGGAGGTATATGAAGAATTTGCTTATACATTCTGGGTCAGATAAGGTGCTATCAGATTAGGAAGTCTTTATGTCATATTATTAAAGATTATCCAGTAGAGCAGCCCCCCCTTTACCCATAGCAGATACATTCCGAGACCCCCAATGAATATCTGAAACCACAAATAGTACTGCATCCTATATTTACTATATTTTTTTCCTATGCATGTATAGCTATGATAAAGTTTAACTTCAAAGTTAGGCAGAGTAACAACAACAATAAGATAAAATAATTATAATAATAAATCTGATAAAAGTTATATGATTGAGGTATCCCTCTCTCTCAGCAATCAAATGCAAATTTCTTTTTCCTTCTTCATAACTTCATGTATAAAATATTCATTCTTAATGTAGAGCTTAGCAACTTCAGCATACATTTCTTTCTTTCTTTCTTTCTTTCTTTCTTTCTTTCTTTCTTTCTTTCTTTCTTCCTTCTTTTCTTTCTTTCTTTCTTTCTTTCTTTCTTTCTTTCTTTCTTTCTTTCTTTCTTTCTTTCTTTCTTTCTTTCTTTCTTTCTTTCTTTCTTTTCTTTCTTTCTTTCTTTCTTTCTTTCTTTCTTTCTTTCTCTCTCTTTCACCGAGAACTTTTACCTTTCCACATAAAGAAATGACTTTACAGCTTCTGTTGGTCATATCCAAATAGCTTCTGTTGGCCATATCCAAATTACCAGCATCACTATTCTTGCACTTTGGGGTCATTATGAAATAAGATAAGATTTAGCTGAACACAATCACTGCAATACTTGAACAGTGTAAGTGACTAAGGAATGGGTATACAGCGTGGAGACATTGGAAAAGTGAATGATTTGTGCCCCAGGAGGGATGGACCTAGTGAGCATGTGATTTCATCATGTTACTCAGAATAGTGGTCAATTAAATATATATATATATATATATATTACATATACATTCATATACATATTATATATTAATATATATATTTAGAAATCTTTATTAATATTTTTGAACCATGGTTGACGGTAAATAACTGAAACCATGAAAAACAAAATTTCAGATAATGCGTACTACCATAGTTCTTACAAAAATTGTATATGCAGATCTAAGTGCCAACAAGATGGAAACTATGTGACTACAGAGAAATTACAAGAATATTGTGACTTCCAGAGAGACAGAGATATATGAAATGCCTATCTATGTTCTTATACATATACTTTATTACCTTTGTTATGTGAAAGAAGCTATCTCACTCAGTTGGATAATAATTACTGCCTGGAACACTCTTCTCCTTCACACTAGGTATCTCCATGAATGTTGCTCTCTAAATATCAAAGTTTTCCCTTTACTAAAAGCCAGTCACTTACAAAGAGCTGTTCAAAGAGGAAAGAAGCCAAAGAGTAATATTGATGGGACTTGTTTCTATGATATGCTTCTAATGTGAAAAATATTCAACTTGCATGCAAATCTCTATGTAGATTTGTGCAATAGAGACTTTGAAAAAGATCTTGAGTCCCAGCCTCTAGGAAAAGATTCATTTCCTCACAGTATATTCCATTAATGGAAATACTTCTGTGAAATAGAATATACTTATAATGGAAGTATTAGAGGATTTAGAGAAGGTAAGCTGTCATTTTGATAATTAAACTACATCCACACAGCAATACACACTAGATAATAGGATAAAAATAATATACTCAGTTGTCTTGATTTTCCATGGTCTAGCCCAACTTTGGATATGGCAAGGTTTTACAGATGAAAACCACAGTGTCACCTATTCTACAAAATCATCTTAGTGGGTCACAGTAAATAAGACCTTTTCAGTCAAAGTTGATAGCAGACAATAGAAGTATATTTTCACAGAGATTATCTCTTTCATGAAATATTCATGGAAATGTTTAGTTCCACTGGTGTTTCACTTGCCTAGGGAAGATATACTATCATACAACATTTCTGTATTTTCATGTAAGTTACCAAAATCATGGCTTAGGCAGGTAATAGTAAAATTGATTGATTTTTTTCAAATAAATTGGAAATATACTTAACTGCCAAGTCTAAGAATATGTGAACTACAAATTATTAATTACTACTTTGGTCTTTTTGCTAAAATGTAAATTCTCTGACTTCTAATAAGTATCTCACAATAGACTCAATTTAATAATATGAATCATTTTCCTCTATGTATATAAAGGCATTATCTACTTTTCAGAAGTTTATGTTATTCCACTTATTTTTTAATAAAATACCTACATTAATATCTGTTTTCCCTAACAGAAAGAAATCCAAAGCATTTTTCTTTTACAAAAAAAAAAAGTGAAAAGCAAAAAAGCATTCAACATTTATTTTGCAGAGAGCCATTATAGCAGCACTGCCAAGCTCTTTCTCTAGGCACTACACTCAGCATCAAGCCTCTGTGGCTTTGAACTGTGCCTGTGAGCACCTGTGCTTTATCTGGAGTCATTCTGCACAACTATTAGCAAGACGTGTCCTAAGGTGTCAGAAAAACCTTAACGAGCTCATAAGTGTGTTACACTTAGTATAAAACTGGACATGACTGAGCAGATTTAGTATGATTTACTAGGTTATTTTTGGGGGTCTGGGAAGACTTAAAAATCTCTATATAAATTGATGGTAATTGTTTCTTTGCTTTATACCATTCTGACTTATGAAAGATTTAATAGAAATGTTCTACTTTTGCATAGTGAGGGGAACCTGTATGCACAACTTAACTACAAAAACAAATAAATACTCCACATATCCTCTAGCTTTAAAAGTGACTCCTGTAAAATGACATAATAACTGGAGACATAATATTTGAATCACAGGTCTTGGTTTTTCCAGGGCAAAGAATGTAAAAAGGTATAAATTATTGTAAATATCAAAATTAGTTCTATTTTGATTTCTGTTCAATACTATGCACATTTTTTTTCTGAGAATCTACACATATGTATGTATAGGAAAAATTTAAACCCTGTCCATGTGTGAATTTTTACTTTTGTTAAAATACAAGCAATGATCTACTTGAGTAACTGAAATGTAACATCATTAATAACTTTTTTTCTGCTTAGAAACTCCTCAAGGACGGGACTGTTGTATGATAGGTAATGATAAAATTATCTATTTTAGAAAATTACATTTGCAATTCCTCATATTTGATCAGAATTTTTATATAGAAGTTCTTAGGCATGCACTTTAGAATAATTAATATAATTGTTTCTTCTAGTACCATAATTCACTCGTGTTTTTTACCTAGATTCCTCACAGGTCTTAAGAGATTAACTTAATTTACTAAAAACCCACTCCAAATCTTGCCAATCTTTGTGTGTTTTCTCTATAGATAGAAACCAAATGAGCTATTTTTTTTCAGAAAATCACTTCATATACAAGACAAAGAAAATATATCTTAGAGACCAGGAAACAAGCTATAAAGAGTAGGGATAGAATTTCATTGATCTCAATCTGCTGAATAATACTATTAGTACTACTTAAAGTTATAATTTATTAATTATTTACTATGTGACAGAGACCCTGTGCTAAGAATTGTGCACATTATCTTATTTAGTCCATACAAACTTATGCTGCAAGGTGCTATAATCATCCTTGTTTGCTGATGAAAAACTGATGGAGAAATTTTGCTAAGTTGCTTCACACATCTTGGCCTTAAATTTAGGCCTGTCAAATTCCAAAACCAGTTTTTTCTTTTTGTTTGTTTGTTTGTTTGTTTGTTTTGTTTCATATATATGTGTAGCAGAAGCACTACCACATGGAAATGATGAAACTTATGGTTTATTTACCCTTTATCAGTGAGAAGAACTTTGCCAGCTAAACCAGAGTTGACTTCCAACTATGATGCCAGGATGTACAAGAATGAACTAAATATTGTCAAAAAAATTGAAATTGCTGGAAAACATAAAATAAACAGTGAGAAGAGGGCTACTATTTATGTATTGGTAGAGACTGGACTCTTAATATATATACATACATATAAAGTTAAGTCTTCCTTAGAATGGTGGGGAAGGTTGAACCTCTAAAATTCACCAATATTAACCTCTATCAGAAGGGTGGTAACCAGTTACATAATTGATGTTGCACAGGTTACAAGAGAGAAGAAAAAAAAATGTTCTCAAGTTAGGGGTGGAAAGAAGAGTTCTTGTAGAGAAAAAGAGGATACTGGTTAGTAGTCAGGATTTCTTACAGAAACAGTACCAAAAGCAGATTTTATATATTTTTATGTGTGTGTATTCATGTATATATTTGTGTAAAGAGTTTTATTATAAGGATCTGTCTTGCACAATTTAGAGGCAGCTTACAATCAGCAACCTGGATACCCAGAAGAGTCAAAGGCATAGTTTTGGTACAAGTTCAAAGGCCTCAGAACTAGGAGAGCTGATGATACAGTTCCAGTCACAAGGCCAGGAAGTTTGGACCCCAGATAAAACTAATGTTTTAATTTGAGCCCAAAGGCATCGAGAACTTGTATTGAGATAGGACAATATGACGAGCAGAAAAGTCTAAACAACTTGCCCTAAAAAGCAACTGACAAGTGACAAGCAGACACATTTCTTTTGGAATATATATAACCAGGAGAAATAGTTCTCAGAAATACCGGGAACAGAAAGAAGGTAGAGACTAGGTTACATGGTTAGGTTAATTAGGTTACTTAAAGGAAAAAAGGTTGATAATACTTGGGAATTAAAGGGAAAAGTAACCATTGAAGGTCAGAGAGATTGGAAAACTTGGTTTTATAATGATAGTTAATTATCAAAGGAATGGAAAAGAAGAGCAGCATGGTTTTGTGAATCTCCTACTATCTAGCTGTTGTGTGACCTTGACTGGTATTTAGACACAATGAGCCCTAGATTTCTCACCTATGAAATGGGGAAGTAGATCACCTTTAACATTCCATTAGTATCAGCATTACTGAAATAAGTGTTCTGTCTTAAGGTGACTGCTGTCAAGGGATCAACACTGTGTGTATGCTTTTAATACCCTATTTTAAAAATCAATATCCAAAATTGCATAGCTCAAATGCATGCCTATAGAGTACCTACACAATTCTTTATCTTTTTTCTAACTTCACAGCTCCACATAATTGTTCATGATTCTAATATATCCCTGTATCTCCCAATACATTTTTTTCCAATCACAACAGTAAGCCCTGATCATTATATAAAATTTAGAATGCCAAAATCATAAATATAAATTGCCTAAAACTCCAATACGTATAACCAGTTAACATTTGTGTGTGCTATATATCATTTACATATATATGCATACATTTCCATATTTTGAGACATTTTTCATTAAACAATTAATGTTAGCGATCTTTCAATATCAGTATAGCTCTACATCATTACTTTAAATGTCTTTATGTTATTCAACTGTATAAATAAATAATACCTTATAAATTGAATCTCCTCTTTTTGAATATTTAAACTATTTTGGACAGTTCAGTATAATAAGCAGCACTGACATGAACATTCTTATAATTGTAAAATTGTTTTGCTCATGATATATTTCATTAAGATATATTTCTTGAACATTTTCCTGGTTCAAAGGGTACCTTCTTTTCATTTTGTAATTGAATTTATTGGGGTGACTATGGTTAACATAATTGTACAGGTTTCGGGTGCCCAATTCTAAAACACATCTCTGTACACTGTACAGTATGTTCACCCCCCAGGTCAACCTGACATAAGTTTTTATTAAGTAGAGGGGATCCTTGGGTTACTACAGCCTTGACATATGACATTTCAAAATTACGATGCTCACTCCCATAAAAACTTAAAGAAATTGAGATAGGAGTGTTTCAGCTCATGCCGTCAGCATCACATTTACAACTATGTGGGCGAACTAGTTTGGTTGAGCATGGCTGAAGAATATGCAGTAATGTGGCATATGAGTGAGAGAGTTGACTTAGTTGTGTTTTTATGTTCTAGATTATGATTGTACAACTGTGTTAGGACAGATAAGTGACTTAGACTAGGGTATATTTTGACTTACACCAAAATTCAGGTTATTTCACTGTCATAGTAATGGAACTGTGTCATAACCCAAGGACCCCTTGTATTGTCAAGTAATACTCCAGAAAATGTATACCATTTTACTTTTTCATTTACAGCATGTAACAGGGCATTTCCTTCACATTATGCAAAAATGGTGGAAAATTTTAAATTTTTATTTGGCCAACTAAACAGGTGAATAGAAATATCATTATGTTAATTTTTACCTTCTTACTTTGCAAGTGAGTATTTTTCATATTTATTAGCCAAAAGGCTAATATATACATAAAATATATTTTTATGAATTGCTTACACATTTCTTTAACAAATAGTTTTCTTCTAAGTTTGACATTTGCCTTATGCATTATTTTATAAATTGTGTTAGTATGGTTTTAAATTGAGACTATCAAGACAAGTTCTAAAATCAAATGAAGAATGTCATGCAGTATTCTTTCTTCTACCTTTGTTTAACTAAGGGTACCCTCAGGAAAACTATTGCAAAGCAGGTTGCTGGATAGAGAAGACAGAGCAAATAAAAGATCTTAAATATTGACAAGTTACACTATTTTTTTTTTCTAAAACACCACCTAATATACTTTTTGTGGAAAAACATTTGTTAATCTATTCTGAATAAGAAAACATGGATTCTCTTGACCAGGTAGTGGCACAGTGTATAGAGCTTTGGACTGAGATGCAAAGGACCCAGGTATGAAACACCGAGGTTGCCGGCCTGAGCATGGGCTCACCGGCTTGAGTGCAGGACTGCTGGCTTGAGCATGGGCTCATAGACATGACCCCATGGTCATTAGCTTGAGCCCAAAAGTCGATGGCTTGGAGCCCAAATGTCGATGGCTTGAAGACCAAATTGCTGGATTGAGCAAGGGGTCACTCGGTCTGCTGGAGTCCCCTGGTCAAGGCACATATGAGAAAGCAATCAGTGAACAACTAAGGTTCTGCAAGGAAGACTGGATGCTTCTCATCTCTCTTCCTTTCTGTCAGTCTGTCCCTATCTGTCCCTCTCTCTCTTTCTCTCTCTCTGTATCTTTCAAAAAAGAAAAAAGAAAACCTGGACTCAACTGCACTTCAATACACTCAAAACTATTTGTTCATTTCAAAAGATAATAGTAGTGGCCCTGGCTGGTTGGCTCAGTGGTAGAGCATCGGCCTGGCGTGCAGGAGGCCCTGGTTAAATTCCTGGCCAGGGCACACAGGAGAAACACCCATCTGCTTCTCCACCCCTCCCCCTCTCCTTCTTCTCTGTCTCTCTCTTCCCCTCCCACAACCAAGGCTCCATTGGAGCAAAGTTGGCCCGGGCGCTGAGGATGGCTCTGTGGCCTCTGCCTCAGGCACTAGCATGGCTCTGATTGCGGCAGAGCGATGCCCCAAGATGGGCAGAGCATCACCCCCTGGTAGCATGCCGGGTGGATCCCAGTCCGGCACATGCGGGAGTCTGTCTGACTGCCTTCCCGTTTCCAACTTCGGAAAAATACAAAAAAAAAAAAAAAAAAAAAAGATAATAGTACAATGAAGAGATTTAAGGCATATTTAGTATCAAATAAGTGTTTCTAGATTAAATAAAATAACTAAATATTCTCTTTTCACATGAAAATATTATGGTAATTGAAGTATGCTAATAACATTTGTGATATCTTGCTTTCTCATGAAAATGTCTTGAAATAAAAATCGAATTGCTAGGTTAAGACTTATTCATAAATGTAGTATATAATACATAACATTTGTTTTGTTGAGTCTTGTAAATTTATTTGTATCACTAATAATTATACTTATAGAAATATGTATTCATAACACAAGTTAAACAAGCCTAAACACAACATTTGAAAATACCTAACTTATTTCCAAAACTGTTGTTCAGAAGCTCAACCAGGGATTTCCCAAAGTTAGAAAAATTTCTGATAACTTCCCATATACTGCTTAGAGATTTTCCCTTTAGTATAAGTTCAAGCAAAAAAAAAAAATCTAGATTCATTTCCCTAAAGCCTCATGATCTGTACAGATTTTTTAAATAGCTAAGTTATTTCTCTAGCCCTTCAGCCTAATTAAAGAGAGCTGTAATTCTTTGCACAAAAGAATTTCAAACAATTAATTGGCAACCTGCTGACATGGTAATTATGGTGTGAAAATCCAACACTTCCAATGTTTAAGAGTATATTACACTTGTTAAAATGCTTTCTCTGTACTTTGAATGCAACTAAAATAATTTAAAATTTTTAAGTGATTTATTTTTTCTGATGCATTTTTAAAATTTGTTTTTCAATTCAAAAAATAAAGAACTGTATTAAAACTTGAAATACACCTAAATAATTATAAGTAATGCATCTTATTAACATACTATTTATTACTTATTAAATTTAAATAGATGTTCTCCCTTAAAGCAATACAGGCTGGTGCGAGTTAATACCAATTTCAGCAGATCTAACATTCTGATATTTTATCTGATGTTGTAAATAGTGGTGATAGTTTAAAGAAAATATTAGTTGAAAGATTATTACTTTCCTCAAATTTCATTTCTTATGGTGTGTGGCATCAATGTTTTATGTAGTTGCCATTTAGAATGCATTTATTGTCTTTCATCTCTTGAGTTCTCTTATACTTCTGCAAGTAACTCTTAAAATAAATTTCCTATCCAAAGAACATTTTTAGAAAACATGGGAAAAAACCACAAAACAAAACATTAACATGTCTTCTGTATCCTCTCTTAATAACTTGGCCAAAACTAAAACAATTGTGAGAAAAGTATTCCACACTGGAAATAATTTGTAAATCCTTATCTTAAATAGAAATGGATGCCTGCATTCTGGAAATGATCTACTTGTATTCAACATTACTAAGGAAAAGACTTTATTGCATAGGCTTTTTATCAGGCAACAGATTGAATAAAGTATGGGATCTTTGGATAAAAGGATAAATAATCAAAATGACCTTGATAGACTTAAGATATAGAGATGCTGCAGGAAGGTAGGAGTTCACCAGGGATCAGTTTAGAGCTATCAATTTAGGAAGGAAAAAGCTAAAGAAAGAACAGAAACAGTTACAGGAAATCCATGAAAGAAAGAATTTTTTTTTGCTTGAAGACAGACAAATCTAGATGAGTTAAAGCCAATGGTAACATCTTTAATATCACAAAATTTTACCTTGAATTACAAGTAAAACTCACTTATCCTAATTGTAGTAATAACTATAATAATTATTATTTGAATGGTTACTACATGCCCAACCTTATGCTAAATGTTTGATAAAGAATATTTCATTTAATCCTTTCAATAATGCTATAAAATAGTAATGTAACAGCTTTATTTCATAGATAAGAAAAACAAGGATTAATGTGTTTAAACAACTTGCATATGGTCAAACAGCCAACAAGTGACAAAAATGGAAGTCAATACCAACTCTATTAGATATCAAATCCAGCCATTCATCTTCTATAATGCCCAGTTCCTATAAATATACCTTTGGGTCCTGCTCAAGTATGGTGAGGACTAAATTGCTTTGTTAGCTTCTTTTCCTCTCTTGTATCTACTGACTTAAATGTTCTTTATTTTTGCTAGCTAAAAGAAAAGAGAAAGGGAAGAGTAAAAATATCAGAAGTTGGAAAGTTAAAAGAAATCTTTAATAGAAATGGATCAGCCTTCATTTAATTGAAATATAAATATACTAAGCCAGTTCTCATTTTATTATACTTCTGTGTATAATGAATATGACCTGGGGGCTAACATTAACCGAGTGGTCTCACTAAGCTATGCACTTTAACAAAGTTACTCAGACATGAGGTCCAAGTGGATTCAGGAGGTATCACTGCTAGACTCTAGGTTGTACTGCTTTCTTCTGTGGCTTTCTTTGGGCATTATCTCTTCCTGAGTATGGATATAGAAGCTGTTTCTCTCAGTGGTATAGCTTGGTAGAAAAGTAATATTATAGAGGAGTTAAGAAGACAGAATTGGCCTGACCAGGTGGTGATGCAGTGGATAGACTGTCGAACTGGGATGTGGAGGACCCAGGTTCGAAACCCCAAGGTCACCAGCTTGAGTTTGGTCTCATCTGGTTTGATCAAGGCTCACCAGCTTGGACCCAAGGTCACTGGCTTGAACAAGGGGTCATTGGGTCTGCTGTAGCCCCCTCTCCACCCCCAGTCAAGGCACATGTGAGAAAGCAATCAAAGAACAACTAAGGTGCTGCAATGACGAATTGATGTTTCTCATCTCTCTCCCTTCCTATTTCTCTGTCCCTATCTGTCTCTCTCTCTCTCTCTCTCTCTCTCTCTCTCTCTCTCTGTTACCAAAAAAAGAACACAGAACTGAGCCAGACCACGAAGTTTAAAGCCTTGCTTGGTCACTTGTCAGGTGTGTGAAGTTTGACAAGTAGCGTGACCTCTCTGTACCTCAGATTCCTCATTTGTTAAATAGAGCAAATAACACTACCTGCTCTAATGACTGTAGTAAGGATTAAATGAATAATAATTTGTATATTCCTGGTGCAGAGTAAGCATTTTCTATTGATAAAAGTAAACTTTCAGTTTTTAAGTAACGGGAACTTATAATTTCTTCTTTTGTCCCAATAGGAAGTTCTGATACTGACAGTCTTGTTTCCTTTCCATCTGGCTTTATTCTCTACTGAATAGTCACAGATCACTTATAAACACACTGTAATACAACTCAGCAATATAAAGAACAACCCACTGATGCCGGTACAACTTCAATGTGTCTGAAGATTACTTTGCTCAGTGAAAACCGGACAATCTCAAAAGGTTACATACTGTATAATTTCATTTATATAACCATCTTTATATTTTTTTTTCAAAATTGAGAACAAGTTAATGGTTAACAAAGTTAGGAAAATAAAGGAGGAGGTTCGTGTAAGGGTATTTCTTTATGGTAATGGAATATTTCTGAATCTTGACTGTAGTGACAATTCGTTAAATATGGTAGAAAGTGCACTGAACTACATACATACACAGAGGAATGCATATAAAATCTGACAAAATCTGAATGAGGTCTACAAGGTGTACCAATTTCCTGGTTTTGGTATTATACTCTAGTCCAGTGGTAGTCAACCTGGTCCTTACCACCCACTAGTGGGCGTTTCAGCTTTCATGGTGGGCAGTAGTGGAGCAACCAAAGTATAAATAAAAAGATAGATTTAATTATAGTAAGTTGTATTCTAAAGATTTATTCTGCCAAACAGCGAAAATATGACATAAAGTACTTGGTAAGTAATTTTTATTATATGCTTTAACTTGCTGTAACTCTGCTTTATAAATTTTATAAAGTAAAATTACTTCCCTACTTTTTTTTGTGTGTGTATTTTTCTGAAACTGGAAACGGGGAGAGACAGCCAGACAGACTCCCGCATGCACCCGACCGGGATCCACCCGGCAGGCCCGCCAGGGGTGACACTCTGCCCACCAGGGGGTGATGCTCTGCCCCTCCGGGGCATCGCTCTGCCGTGACCAGAGCCACTCTAGCGCCTGGGGCAGAGGCCAAGGAGCCATCCCCAGCGCCCGGGCCATCTTTGCTCCAATGGAGCCTTGGCTGTGGGAGGGGAAGAGAGAGACAGAGAGGAAGGAGGGGGGGTGGAGAAGCAAATGGGCGCTTCTCCTATGTGCCCTGGCCGGGAATCGAACCCAGGTCCCCCGCACGCCAGGCCGATGCTCTACCACTGAGCCAACAGGCCAGAGCATACTTGCCTACTTTATAAATCACCATTAATGTGGAACTGGTGGGTAGTTAGAAAATTTTACTACTAACAGAGATACAAAAGTGGGCAGTAGATATAAAAAGGTTGACTACCCCTGCAGTCATTTAAGATGTTATTGTTACCACTAGGGGCATCTGGGTGAAGGGTACATATAAACTTTTTATACTTAAAAAACAACAACAACAACAACAACAACAACAACAAAAAAAAAAAAAAAAAAAAAAAAAAAAAAAAAATATTATAAATATTTAATTGTATAAAAATTTAAAAATTTTTTTTAAATGTTGATTAAAGATGCTTTTACCTATTATTAAATCTGGGTTAATTAACCTATTAGGCCAAAATCAAATTTACCAATTTCAAGAACACTGTTCAATTAGGAAAGTTCTTAATAGCTGAATAGCTGTACTGCAAAAAAAGTTTTCTGAAGTTAATACATTTAGAGAAAACTGCATACTACCCTCTTTATTTTTCTTTTCTGACAGAGGCAGAGTGAGACAGATAGGGACAGACAGAGAGAAAGGGAGAAAGATGGGAAACATCAATTTTTATTGTGGCACCTTAGTTGTTCATTGATTGTTTTCTCATATGTGCTTTGATTAGGGGGGACTACAGCAGAGCGAGTGACCCCTTGCTCAAGCCAGTGACTTTGGGCTCAAGCTGGTGAGCCTTGCTCAAACCAGATAAGACCACGCTCATGCTGGTGACCTCGGGGCCTCAAACCTGGGTCGTCTGCGTCCCAATCCGACACTCTATCCACTGCGCCACCGCCTGGTCAGGCTACCCTCTTTGAGATTTACCTCTGTGTTGCTCTGTGGTTCTCAATCCTGTCAGCACATAAGAATCATCTGAATAAAAACTCTGTAAATGAGTCTATAAATTCAAATAAACCTCAATAAGGAGGGAACCTGAAAAAAAGTGATTCTGAGGTTCAGAATCACTTTTGATGAAAAAATCATCAAATCAAAGAAATAGTCACAATCCCAAGCCAGACACTGGAAAAAGCATTGTCCAGTTGCCATAAAAATATTAAACCAAAGAAAATGGGGGACTCTGAGTCATTGCTTGCTTTCACAGGTGTCAGGCAGTGCACAGATTCCCTTAAATGTTCAGGCCCTGAACATTTGATTTAGACCCCATGGCAGATATTGAAAGCAGCAAGAAATGACCCCATAGGGAACCAGCACCAAACATAAAATAAAGCAGGAGCTAGAGTAAAGGAGGAATTATACCAGCACATCATCATTTTATGAGATCTTCTAGAATCTGATTTAATATGAAGAGACAGATAAGCAAGATAAGCAAGAAGTAACTCTACAGATACTAGCCAGTTAATTGAGCAAAAATTAAATACAAAATTGCTACAGAACACCTTTCATTCAAGACATTTCCCTGAGTCATGGAGCCCTACTGCTTTATTCTAAAGCTGGCCATAGTGAAGTGAGGTCTAAGAAGAGAACGCTGTAAATATGTGGAGAGAAATGGCTTCCAGCAGAAGATACAGCAATTTGGAGAGGATGATATGGGGCAAACTTTAATTGAAGCTCTGAGATACTCACGATTAGTTCCTTCCACCTCTTCACATTCAGCAAACAGTTGCCCCCAAATTTAAAAAAGAAAAAAAATGGCAAAGCTTCAGCACAAATCATTTAAAAATTAGAAGCAAAACAGTAGAAGCAAAATGCAGCCAAAGTAAGAAGAAATTGATTAAAAAGTTCTGAATATTATTAAAACCCTATTTTAATAAGTAGACTTTATGAATTTTCTGAAGGATATAAAAAAAGGTTTGATTACATGGAAAAACATCTTGTGTTTATATCAGAAGATGGAAAACATGAAATTCCTTACTCTCTGTGAGTCTATAAATTCAAATAAACCTCAATAAGGGTGGAGCCTGAAAAAAAAAAAAGTGATTCTGAGGTTCATCCGGAAAACTCAATAGAGAAAAATAACCAAAAACTACTAAAAACAAGTTTTATGTAGAACTATTTTTTTTTGGAAAATAAGTGTATATGAGAAATTTATGTGTAAAAGATTTATACTGACACAAGAATAATACTTCTGAACTAAACACTCCAGAAATAGGCCCAAACACAGGAAATGTATTATGTAGTAAAGACAGAAACTAATTACATTGGATCTTCAATATTCCATAAATGATGATGAAACAACTGGTTAATTGTGTCGAGAGGAAAAAAAAAGTGGTATAGCTACCTCAATCTTTACTTCAAAATCATTCCAGAAGCCTAAAGTTTTAAATGAATCCATTAGAATATTATAAGAAAATGTGAAAAATTAAAAAGAAATTTATCTTAAAGTGGAAAGGCCTTTCTAAGTCTAATACTCAAAATCCATAACGTATGTGTGTGTGTGTGTGTGGGGGGGATAAATGTGACTACTGTATATTAACATTAAAACTCTTCTGCATGGAAAAAGAAAAAATACTGAAAAAATCAAATAGGAAAATGTTTCAACATATGCAACATTTCCCCTTAATTAAAAGACAGTGCTTCCAATTACTAATCAATTAAAAAAGGTGCTCTTGGCCCTGGCCGGTTGGCTCAGTGGTAGAGCGTCGGCCTGGCATGCAGGAGTCCCGGGTTCGATTCCCGGCCAGGGCACACAGGAGAGGTGCCCATCTGCTTCTCCACCCATCCCCCTTTCCTTCCTCTCTGTCTCTCTCTTCCCCTCCCGCAGCCAAGGCTCCATTGGAGCAAAGATGGCCCGGGCGCTGGGGATGGCTCCATGGCCTCTGCCTCAGGCACTAGAATGGCTCTGGTCGCAACAGAGCAACACCCCGGATGGGCAGAGCATCGCCCCCTGGTGGGTGTGCTGGGTGGATCCCGGTTGGGCGCATGCGGGAGTCTGTCTGACTGCCTCCCTGTTTCTAGCTTCAGAAAAATACAAAAAATAAAAAATAAAAATAAAAATAAAAAAGGTGCTCTTAACCTTATTTCTTATCATAAAAAATTGATGGAATAAATTTATGTATATCCATTTTTAGTGTATGTTCAAAAAAATGAAGTTTACATGAACTAATATAAAAGGGTTCCAGAATATATTAAATGAGAAGCAAAAGGGATGGAATAGTAGTTACCATGTTAATAAAGGTAGATACAGATATTTCTTGTCCGTGTAATTCTTTAAGTTTTATACTTTTCTGTATATTTTCCAAAGTTTCTATAATGAACATATTTGATTATCAGAAGATGTAACAAAATAATATAGTGACAACTGTCAGTGAAGGGTAGTGCAAAGAAAATGCACTTAATCCCCTTAATTTATATAAATCATGAGTAAAAGATAAGAAAAACACCAACTTTTATTAGCACTGCAGGGGTGAATAACAGTTTTATTAGGTTTATCCTTTAGTTTTAAATCTGTGTCATGCAAAATTCAAAAACACAGTCTAGAAAACTTGATGTTAATGTGTACTTAAAAATTCTTAACTCTATTTATTCTTAACTCTATTTAATGCTACTTTATTCAAATGTAAAGTTTTGGAATGTATTATACCATAATTAATAATGCACACGTGGGGCAAGTTGATTTAAACCCTTCCTATTTCTGAGGTGGAGATCAAATACACACTTAGGAAGGCTCTTGAAGTATGCTTTTTTCTCCCAAGTATTAACTTTAGTGAAGAGTTCTAATAAGTTTACCATTTAATATCTAAAAGCTATATGAAAAAAGACATCATAAGGATTAAACTACATAATTAACAAAGATGCTTTAGAGAATTTGCTTTGTTCTGTATCTCCTGAAAAAAAAACAACAAACACTTCAAATTCCATTTTTTGCCTTTATTTTAATTTTTTTAGACAGAGAGAGACAGAGAACCAGAGAGAGAGGGAGAGATAGGGACAGACAGACAGGATGGGAGAGAGATGAGAAGCATCAATTCTTCCTTGTGATACCTTCTTTTTAAGGATTGCTTTCTCATATGTGCCTTGACTGTAGGCCTTCAGCAGACCGAGTAATCCCTAGCTCAAGCCAGTGACCTTGGGATCAAGCTGGTGAGCTTTGCTCAAACCAGATGAGCCTGCGCTTAAGCTGGCAACCTCGGGTATGGAACTTGAGTCCTCCGCGTCCCAGTACCACACTGTGCCACCGCCTGGTCAGGCTCAAATTCCATGTTTTAATATTTAAATTATTTCACTGTTGAAATTTAAAAATATACTCTGCAAAACCTGCAAAACATAAAATTTGAAGTAATGCATAACTGTTAAGTTATTATACTGCAGGTTGTTTTAATACATGGGCCAGTGGGTACAAACACCTCATCAAGTGAGGGTTTATACTTTTTTCCAACAGCCTGCAATTCCTTTTCTGTTATTTTCTTAATTATTATTATTATTATTATTTCAATGTATTGTTGTTGCCATGGTTTCAAGGTTCCCACTCAATATAACACGAGCTACACACTAATAATGTCCCCCCATGTTCCATGAAGTCTCTCTCTCAGCCTTATTCCCCCTCTTCTTCCCTTTCCCCTCCATCCACCCCCTTTCCCTCTGGCTATTCCTACCCTGTTGTCTATATATGTGTTATGTACATACATTTTTTTTTTTTAGCTAATCTCTTCACCTTCTTTGATCCAGCCCTCTTTCCCCTTCTCTCTGACAACTGTCTATCTGTTCCCTGTGACCCTGCCTCTGATTTCTATTTGGTTCCTCAGTTTATTGTGTTCATTAGATCCTACATTCAAGTGAGGGCATAAAAAGCTGCAATTCCTTTTCAAATCAGGCTTCTATCTTATCCCATGGTCCCTGACGCTTTTTGAAGGCAAGGACATCGGCATCCCGGCATCCCTAGGGTCGTCACATAATTGAGTATTTGCATCATCTGATTATGTGTGTTGTCACTTTCTTCACTTAATTCAGCACTTTCTACCATTACGCCCTGCTGCTTAGGAAAGCGTCTAGACACCCAAGTCTGCCACATTAGAGGAAAACAGCAAACTTTTAGAATGACTGTCCTGGACGCCTGGATGGGAAAGAACTCACAAAGGGGGAGGTGGTGACGACTGCAGCGGACGGGCAGGAGGAGACGACGACGTCCCCGGTAGGGTTAGGAGCAGTGAAAGATTCAGCACCTCAGCCTTGAATTGCAGCTAACAGAATCAGTGTACTAGGAAGAAGGTGCGGGAAAAGACCATAAAATGTATTCTCATGCCCTGGCTCCCTTCGGATGAGCGGTGTTCTTAGTCGGCTCCTCCTTCTGACATGATTTATTGGTTGAGCAAATGTGATGGACAAACCGTAGCCCAATGATTGTGTAACTCCAACGGGTTTCCCGGGCTCTATCCACCCACTTCCAATAGCCAAGGTGGTCGTAGCCCCTAACAAACCGCTTGCGTTTCCGGAATCCTAGCTTTACTGATGAAAAAATCCCTGGGACCTGCTCCCCGTCCCCCAGGCTTAAACTGAAAAGGTAAAAATATCAATAAGCTGTCTTTCCAATTGTCTTCTTTCACACACCCAACTTGAATTCACATTGTGATTTGAGCCATGAACTTGTGATAAAAGAGATGGACTGGGGGGAAATGTATCAATTTACCTGCAGGGCAGATTTTACTATAGTGTGCTTTTGAATGATTTTTATTTTCTGCATTTCTGCTTCTATTTCGCAAATATTCTATAATGGCACTCGTTCCTTTAATATTGGAAAATACAGAGCGGGAAGGAAGGGGCTAAAATAAATCGGTAAGTGATCTAAGATGCAATAAGGGTGTTGCATTGCATATAGAACTTTTAAGGGCTCTGTTGCGTGTGATGTCTGGCAAGCACAGTATATATCTGACTTGGGAACCTCTGTAGCAGTGAGCCAGGTACACCATATTTATTATAGTCTTCGTTTTGGGCTTGGCATATAAGTAGATCTGCTGCTATACCTGTTTGTGATGGATGCAAAAACCTCAGGGGAAAAAAAGGCACTCGCAAAAAAAAAAAAAGTGCAATGGTATGGCTAAAACCAATCACTTGATTCCTGATTTTGTATGAATCCTTACACCTTAAATATTTAAACATTTATAATAGATCATGGCTTGTAACACTTTTACATTTATAGATATGGGAGTGGGGGACTATTAAGCAAGGATAAATGCAAAATAGTAAATTACGTATGGTGGGATTTGGAAAAAACTGTTATGTAATTTTATTGCCTAGAGACCCAGAAATTTCCAAATCCTATCTTCCTGCTACCACATCTCTTTCCTGTAAGGTCTTGAAGGAAAATATATGTGGAAAATGGTGAAATAAGATAGCACTTTATTATTTGTTGTGCCTGTGCCTTTGTTCCAAGTGCAAAAGCCCTCTGGTAAACTGAGTTTATGGGCCCTCTGCCTCACACTAATTTCAGACCAAAATCTTAATATCTAATTACCTTGTAACTAACTGCATTGTGCAGAAGAGGTGAGAGGATGCTGTTTTCTATAGGCAAAAATATGCCACACTTGGCAGTGTGACATGCTCCCCAGTCAGGGTGGAGCATGGTCCTGGGTCATGGACCTATCCTTCTCTTGAAAGTAAAAGCAACACCTTATACAGAAGGCCTTTGTGGGTGAGGATCTCCTGCCCCCTCCCCTTCTTCCCATCCCTACCCCTCCCATCCTTTCCTTTTGTCACCCTCAGTTTCCCTTCCTCCCTTCTCCCCTCCACCCCTTTCTTCCCTATTCTCTTCCTCCCCTTTCCCTTCCTCTCCTTCCCCTTCCTCCTCCTTCCCACCCTCTTCTCTTTATACTTCCCTCCCATTTTTTTACTCATCCCCCTCCTCATTTTACTTACCTTTCTCTTCTTTCCCTCTCCACTTTCTCTTCTTCCACCTTCCTCCATTTTCTCCCCCCCTTCCACCTTCCCTTTTCTTCTTTCTCCATTTTCTTATCTTCTCCCCTGTCCCATATCTTTCTAATCATTTGAATGTGTATCCTCCAAAGAAGAGCTAAGATCTGGGGAAATGTAAAATAATGCTATAACACTTATATTTTTAAAATTCGTTTTCTTCAGTACTTTCTACTTTTTTACAATAAGTACTATTTTTTTATAATTAGGAGACAATGCTAGGTTTTTGCATCATGATATATTTTATTTGACATTTATTTATTTTAGGCTGCAATGGAAGTACATGAAAAATATCAAATGATGTAAAGTGATTATTTTCAGTGAAAGGCAAAGTAGAACATATTACAAAAAAATGTGGTAACTTTACAGTTGCACAATATAAGATGAGGAAACTTTTAAAAATACTATGTCATATTAATACCTCAGAGGTAAACAATCACTTCATTATGATTAAAGTTATAGACCACTGTTACAGAAAGTTATACTCATATCATATACAGTCTGTATGGGCATTCTTAAGTATATACTAATATTTTTTCAAGCAGTGAAATTTCACAATGCAGCATTCTAGTTAATATTAAGTACTGTATTTCTATAGCAAAGTAATGAATGCACAGCTAGTGCAAGCAGATTTAAACCCTTAGTGTTCTGGGCTGGAAAAAAAAAGCACTTGCGTTAGTACATCAGGAATTTTTTTTTTTTTTGTTCAAGCAGATATTTTTTTTTCTCAGTTAACAATTCTGACAGTTGTTACAGATACATTTGAATAAGAACATGACAAAAGGACTTCACAAAAATCAAAACTGTAGTACCAAATTAACATGCTTTACATAACAGCAGTTTACAGTTTTTGAAGACTATTACTACACTACAACAGGTTATATTATAATTGATACTTAGACATTTTAAGACAATTTTTTAGACCACCAAGAAAATACAAAAACACAAGACTGTCAAGAATACTAATGGGGTTATAGGGCAGGTTTTATTTCAAGGCTGTTTCACTTTTTTCTTAAACTTTTGAGACCTTGAAAATTCTTTCAGGTAGGCTCTTTATTTTCGGTATTTCCTGTTTTTACGTTCTTTACCATTATGATAGAAACGCTTAACTTCTCCTGTATAGTAATAGACTGATTTGAGGATGACGTTATCATGTAAAATTTCACCAATTTCAAAGTCCTCATCAAGTATAGCATCTTCTCGTGGGTCCAGGTTTCCAATCTCAGGAATCTCAGGAGGGCTAAAGAAATGGAAGAATGATGCATTAGGAACGACTCTTGGCAGGATTTCAATTTCTCCTGTGGCAGTTGTGCGACTGTGGGTGGTTGTCACGGTAACATTCCTACCCCTCCGCCAGTCTATCTTACAGCCTTTGCAATCGTGGATTCCCCATCCCCAAGAGAAGAAGGGATCATTGTGATCTGGCATTGACTTTATTATATATGTCTTGGTCAGTACCTCATTTCTGAAGTATGGATTGGGCCGAAAAGAAAAATAAAACGTGTAACTTATAGGCTGGCCAGGTTTTGAGAACTTCAGGCTAACATCTGACAAGAATTTAAGAATGGGCTCATCATACTTCTGAATCGTGGGCCCGAGCTTGTCAACATTCTTTAAAACAGTCAGCCAATAGTCAGGGACGCCTTTAGGATCTTCTTTCTTTGGCTTTGCCTTACGAGCTCTTTTCAGATTCACTCTTTCTTTAGGCCTGACCTCAGGAGCTCTTTTAGGAGCGTCTTTTACTTCAGCCCTTGCGTTAGCCTCTGCTGCTTTAGGCTGTTCATTATCTTCTGCCTTTGCCTGGGGCTCTTCTTTAGGCTCTTCCTTCATTTCAGGCTTTGCCTCCAGATCTTTAGGCTCTTCCTTCATTTCAGGCTTTGCCTCCAGATCTTTAGACTCTGCTTTTTCTCCGGCATCTGCCTCCGGAATTTCTTTCGGACTCTCATTTTCTTCAGCCATTACCTTGGGTTTTTCCTTAGGGTCGTTTTCTTCGTCACCCTCTAAAGCAGGCATTTCACTAGGGCTGTCTTCCTGCACCTCCTCATCACCGCTGAACACTTCGTCATCTGAATTCCATTCACATTCTGCTTTTGTAGGTTCATACTCTGCATTTATGATTTGAAATCGCCGATCATATAGAGGCTTATTGAGTTCGGAATATTTTCTTTCAAGACCATGAATTGCCTTTAAGAATAAGACGTCTACCTTGTCACATTGATTTTGGATATTTCTGAGCGCCTGCACACGATTTCGAACGGCCTGAGGCAGCCGATCCAAGAAACTTTCACCCGACCGAGCCCGCCGGGCCCTTCTAGAAGGCTCAGGTAACCTCTTTCTATATAAATGGCTGCAGCTGCTGCCGCCGCCGGTGCTGCTGGTGCTGCTGCTGCTGCTGCTGCTACTGCTGCTGCTGGTGGTGGTGGTGCTGCTGCTGCTGTTGCTGCTGCAACCCGTGCTGCTGCTAGAGCTACTGCTGTCAGATTCCTCCCCGGAATCACCAGACGAGCTAGCCATCATCTCTTCAGAAACCCCCTCGGCGGCTGGTTCTGAGACCAAGTTAAGATCCGCTTCTGCCATTTTTGCAAGTATGCAAGCCTCTTAAGGTAGCAACTACCGCTGAAACCGCGCGCCCGGAGAAGGGCCGAAAATGACTCACGGATGCTTGGGTGGCGGAGGCTCGGGATGAAGAGGCGGCAGCGACAAAGGCAGCAGCAGCGCAGGGCTGGCGGGGATGGGCAGCGGCGATCACCCGGCGGCAGCAGTGGCAACAGAGGCCTGGGCGAGAGCGGCGGCAACCCCCTCCCGATTGCCGCTGCGACAGACAGAGGCGTGCCGCCGCTGAATGGTGCAGTGTGAGACCCCGAGATCTCTCCACCGTTCAGGTCGCAAGCCCCCTCCCCTTTTTGCCCTACCACCCCTTAGTTTAGCTCCCAGTGTGCCTTTAGCTCGCATCTTACTTGCTGGGCATGCTTGATTGACAAGCTCTTAGCCCAATGATTGTCCAAATGCTCCACCCACCCCTCCAGTTTCTGCCCACCTTCCCAGAAGCTCCTTGGTAGCAGAGGCTCACACCCCTGGAAGACGTTTTTCCCCTCAAAATTCTATCTTTATATTTTATATAATTTATATTAAAAAAAGCTTAGATAAGAGGTAAAAATACTAGCCATAGTTCGTAACAAAGGAAAAGAAGTTTCCTTTTCCCATCCGCTCATCCAGAATTCCTGTTTGGTTTGTAAGGGGGCTCTCACAAAAATCTGTTTTTTAAAAAATTGGATGAAAATACTCTAAATGGCATCATTGGGCGATGTGATTATGTATGATTTTTAAAAATCTCTTTATCGAAATATTCTATGACCATGTCTTTTTACACTGAAAATAAAGGGGCAGTCGTTTATTGGGCAAAGGAGGAGGGGCTAGAAACCAGGCAGATTGCGTTCCACGTAGCAGTTTTAATAAGGGCTGTCTGTGATGCTTGGCAAGCCTGGTTTATATCCATCTACAAGGTTTGAGAACCTATGTTACCGTGAGTCAGTTACACCATTTTTTTAAATTATATTTCTCTTTTCCAGCTGGTATATAATGGACCTAATGTTACTGCTGACTTGCCACGTAGCCCTTCTCAATGCCTAAAAGCTTGTAGATAAAATTAAAGCGTATTCAAATGTTAGGTACTATTATTTAAAAGCAGACTGTTTTGTTTGTTCTATACTTTCTTTGCAGCAGCTTTTAATTCCAGGAACAGGAGGACGGGAGGGGGAATTTGTGCTAGTGAAAGTGCATCCTCTGTCAGAGTATAGTTGACATTGTCATCTGCTACCAGTTTCCTTCTAAAATTATGAAATTCTAGCCAAACTGCAGTATGATTTACAAGTCCATTAATGTGTGAATAAGCTTTTGCAAAATGAAGTTTAAAACAGGATTGTGTTATTTTTATTTACAGGATTCTTTTCTGCTACAGAACAACTCCCTTGGTACAACCAAAAAGACCAGTGTTTACTTTTCATTGAAAGGTAAGGAACATGTTTTAGCCCATTTTTATGAATAACAAGAATTACCTATCTGTGTATGAATAAAAATTCACAGAAAGTAGTCTTTTATAAGACTTAATTGGAAGATGTTTTACTATATCTATGGAAGCAGAAAAATCCACAGAGGTGATTTGATATACTAATGTAGAAAATAACCTAATTAATCACATCCTCTATCTAAGCAAGCCTCTTCATAGAATACAAATAGTAAATAAAAATATAAAATATGATGAATTATTCATTTCAAGTGAATAAAAATATTAAAGTTACATTAATCTTTATGTTACCTTTTATTAGAGGATTTGTGCTTTGTCATTTAGTCATGTATGTGTTAGGAAACACTTATTTTCTATTTTGTAAATGAATTTATTTTTATTTTTTATTTCTGATTGTCAAAGTATGTAAGCATCTTAAAGGAAAAATACAATATAGCAAATTCCAGTAATGGTGAAAATACACAGCCTTAGCAAACAAATAATAACCAGTATTAGCATTTTGTTGCATTTCCTTCCTGAAACTAATTTGTACATATACCTGTCTATTTAAATTTACTGTTTTACTATGTGATATCACATTGTAGTTTGTAATCTGGTCACTTATCAATTAATTTTAGCTATATCTTTATGGTAAATGATCATCATCTTATTTTAAAAAATCATATTCCATGGTAATATTTGCCTTATTTTATTTGACCAGATTTCCATTGTAAAGGCATATACTTCCCATACTACCTTTTCTCTAACATACACAATTTTCCCTGTTGTAAAAATATTAGCTCTGCATACCTACTATGTGCACTTGTGACAATTAGTCATAGGATGAATTCTTAGAAATGGAAGTGTTGGAATAAATTGTATGCTCATTCTTTTTCTTTGATACGTATTCCCAAACTTCTCTCCAGAAAAGTTATCTCAATTTACAGTCCCACCAAGAATCATATGAGGTCATTTATTTAGTCATTCTGCTAATATATGTTGTGCCTGGATGTGCCAGGCACCTGTGGTAGAGGATGGTGACTTAACGGTGATTAGAATTTACTGGGTGAGTATTCCTTCATTTCATACTTTTATTCAAAACATATAGTATGGAAACAATTATTTAAATCAATGGAGTTATGCCATAAATATTATTCTGCAACTTATTTTTATTTAAAATGATAGATATCTCTTTTTAATGACTGTTCTTATATTTTATAGTATTTTAATGGTTTAAAATGCCTTTTAAATTTTGTAACATCAGGAATTAGTGTTATGCAGTAAACAATTAGTTGGGGATCCAAATTTTAAAAATACATATACATACATAATTTTATTAGGTAGCTAATTTTTTTAGTACCATTTATTTGATAACCTTTCTGTCTTACACGTATGAGAAATACCACCTTTATCATATTAACTGAATTGCTTGGTTGTTTCTGAATTTTCTGATCTGTTAGTGAATACATTTTTGCAAGAAAATAATGAAATAGTTTTTAAATAACTTCATATTTTGTCAAAATTATATACACTGAATAAAAACTCAGGAAGTGCATTGAAATCAAAATATAAAATTAAAAGTGTCTCAGAGTACACAGAAAAGAGATCAGAATCCACATTTTTAATAAACATCTTCAAATTAACTTTTTATTATTATGTATTTGTATTTCTTAGATTAGTAATAAGATTAAATGTCTTTCCATATGTATATTTTTTGTCCATTTGAAAGTTGCCTAATCATATTCTTTGCTTGTTTTTCCACTGATTTAAGAAAGAAATTAAGTGGTGATGAAATCCTAAAGGTAAAATAATGTTGACCGTGCTTTGAGGCAATTGTGACTCTTAGAAAATACTCTTTTTTGACTTAATGATATTGGACAAATATTACTCAATTACAGCTTTCATGCTAAAATGATTTACTGAGAAGGTTGTTTAGATACTTTTCAAGTATCAGTACTTAACCACTTAAACTGATACAGAAAAGTTTGGAATGGAATGGGGGAAAAAAAGAAAAAAAACAAGATAATATATTAATAAACTTTTCAGATTTTCAATTTGGAAATTTGTTTTATTTTTATTTTTCACAAGCCAGAGATGATATGTTACTTCTTCTAACCACTGTGCTCTACTTTTTTTTAAGTTACAGTTTACATTTAATATTATTTTGTATTAGTTTCAGTTGTACAGCATAATATTTAGACAATTGTATCCTTTACAAAGTATTTCCCTTGATATTTTTAGTACCCACCTGGGACCACACATAGTTATTACTATATTACTGACTATATTTCCTATGCTGTAGTTTATATCGCCACGATTTTTTTTATTATTTTATAACTTTCAATCTGTACTTCTCAATTCGTTCGCCTTTTTTACCCAGTCCCCTAACCCCCCTCCCCTTTGTAAACACTAATTCAAAAGAATATACAAGGGTGGGCAAAGTAGGTTTACAGTTGTGAGTATGTGAAACAGAGTTTATTCTTGTATTATTATTTATTTATTATTTTGGTATTACTTTTTATTATTTGTCTTATTATTATCATTATTATTTTGTATCCTTACTTATAATTTATCTTTTAGGTAATGATGGCTGGTAATTTAACCATCTTTTGCCCACCCCTGTATGTACCCCTCCCTATGTTCATTGCAGCGTCATTTACGATAGCCAAGCTATGGAAGCAGCCCAAGTTCCATCAATAGACGAGTGGATAAAAGCTGTGGTACATATATACAATGGAATATTATTCCAACCCAACGGTCTGCTTTTAATGTGTATGCACTACCTTAAGAATCTAATAACACTCTTATTTTTTGTAGCTCTTTTTCAGTCTGCTCATTTTATAATGGCAGGTACCTAAAGGAAAATATGTATTTTCTTTATATAATGAATTGAATTTATGCATAATACCTTATATTTCTACCATAAGTATTTTTATAATAATTAGTCCTAGCATAGACAATAAGCTTATTTTTTTTCATTAGGTTATCTATAAATTACTTACATAATCACATGGTCTCTGTTCCATTATTTTATGATATTGGAGGGTGAAATATTTGTACTTCTATATGAAATGATGCCTAACACATAATATACTGGTATACTTAGACACCTTCACAGTAATGAACATTTACACAGTTCTCTCCATCACCCCTGCCACACAAACACACTAAAGTAATACACAGTGACAAGCGCTGCAGCATTATCTTTTGAGGTAGATATTTAAGAAGTCAAACATTGCAAGTTCATTTATATTTTGACTTATAAATATGTTACTGTTTTTTGTTTCTGTATCTAGACAGGTTTTATCTGATTTAAACAAGTTAATTTTTTATAAAAGGTTTATTGAAGTATAATTGGTACAACTGCACATAAAATGTACAATCTGATAAGTTTTGATCAATCTACACACCAGTGAGGTCATCACCACAATCAAGATAATAAAATATTTCATCGCTTTTGATAGTCTCTTCATTCCTCTTTGTAATCCTTCCCCTTGTCCCTAGGCAGTAAATGATCTAATCTCTATTTCTGTAGATTAGTTTACATTTTCTAAAATGTTGTATAAATGGAATCATACATTATATCCTTCTTTTTCTTGTCTTTTTTCACTTAGCATTTTGAGATGCATCCATGTTGTTGTATGCATGAAGAGTCATTTTCCTATTTTGTCACTAAGTAGTTATCCATTGCTTGGATATACCACATTTTGTTGATGAACATTGTGTTTCAAGTTTTGGGCTACTATGAATAAAGCTTCTATGTTCATTTGTGTGTAAGTCTTTGTATGACCATATGTTTTCATTTCTTTAAAAAAATACCTAGGAGTGGAATGACTGGATCACACAGTAGGTGTATTTAACTTTATAAGAAATTACCTGTTTTCCAAAGTGCTTGTACAATTTTGCCTTCCCACCAGGAGTGTCAACACTTGGTATGGTCAATCTTTTTAAATGTAGCCATTCCAATACATATATAGTAGTATCTCATTGTGGTTTTACTTTGCATTTTCCTAATGACTAATGATGGTGCACATCTTTTTTTTTGTACTGATTTACCATCCATATATCTTTTTTGGTGAAGTGTCTATTCATATTTTGCTCATTTTTCTGTTGAGTTATTGTGTCACTATTGAATTTTGAGAATATTTTATATACTTTCAATACAATTCCTTTATTAGATGTAAATTGTACAAATATTTTCTCCCAGGCCATGATTTTCTTTTCATCCTCTTATTAGTGACTTTCACAGTTTTTCAAAGAGCAGAAGCTTGCAATTTTAATGAAGTTTAATATATATATTTTTTCTTTTATGGATCATGTTTCTGGTATCAGCTCTCAGAAATCTTTGCCTAGCCCAAGGTCACAAATATATTATTCTCTGTTTTTTAGAAGTTTTATACTTTTAGGTTTTACATTTAATCTGATCTATCTTTATATGTGGTACAAGGTATAGATTGAAATTATTTTTTTTACATGTGGATATTAAATTTCCCAGCATTGTTTGTTGAAAGATTGTTGTCTCTCTACTGAATTACCTTTGCACCTTCATCAAAATTAGTTGTCCATATATGTGTGAATGTATGTTGGACGCTCTATTTGGTTCTATTGTAGACTTATTTTAATCACCTAATTGACAAATATTTTTTAGATATGTTTGGGAGGGAACAAGAGCCAAATTGCAGAATAACAAAATTTTATTACAGTAGAGACAGTTATAGAAGATGGATCTTTGTCCTCAGCCTTTCATTTCTGCTTTCAAGTATCTAAGAGAAAGGGACAAAATAACCACAGCATTTGTAACCTAGAAATTAAATCAAAGCAAGAAACAAATGCTTTTCTATTTTGTGAAGTTGCCAGTATGTGGCTATCTACAACCCAAATGGTAGCTAGAGTACAAATAATAAACTATTTTTTTCACCTCTGATGAGGGAGTCCTGTTTGCTAAAAAGTAAACAGAAAGTATTTTTAAGCTGCTAATAAATTACGGTCAAAAAAGAATAGTAGTAAAAAATGGTTATTCTTTCACTCTGAGATTTTCAAAGCAAAATTATCTTGTTCCATAATCATTGAAAAAATAAAGACATACATAGATGAATAGAATATAGTATAGAGCTATACCATTTGATTTTTAAAATAAATATTTATAAATTACATATCTGGCACTATAGCCTAAACTGCGTACAGTTTAAAAAAGCAATTGCAATTAATGCAATGGCAGAGAAAAAAAATTGTTTCTAATTGAAATATTTGTTTTAATGCTAGCTATTAACTTAAAAATAGCATATATTTTACCACAAATGTAAATTCACATCAGAGAGAAACACTTTTATAGAGGCCTTCAAGACTCTTGCCCATAGTACTCACTTGAATAACTCCCACACTAAAATTCAAATGAAGGAAACCTTTTTTATTGAAGTTTAGAAGCATTTTATTCAATTCTACTAAAAGGGAGGAAAATTTTGAAGGATTTGAATGGTGAATACTCATGCACATATATACATGTGGCAGTAACTATTTCTAAATTTTGTATTATATTTTAATAAGCCCAAATTGATATTTCCTATAATTTTCATCCAGAATATCCAATTATATTTAAGTACACCCTCTGAGAAAAAAAAAATGAGTCCTACAATACTGCACATATTGGAGTGAGAACAAATACATATTCCACAGCTCTTCAGAGGTAATGATCATTTTTGTATCAAACAACATACACACAATTTACAAAAGCTTTCCTTAAGCTTAAAAAAGAATTCCAATAATAATCAAGTGTGAACATTTGCTTTCTTTTTTTGAAACCTTATAACCCAAGTGATTTTAATACACATTCAGGAGACAGAATTGCTGGGCTTGAATTCTGGTTTTGACTTACTAGTTGTATTGGTTGGGTTACCTCACTTTTGTTACCTCTACTCTCCCTCTGTAAAATGGGTCTAATACTGAACATAGAACTCAAGCTCAATATTGTTTCTGTTTTTCTTAATATTATTATGTATAAGATGGTATATGAAGAAATCGTTCTTGTTACATAGTTTTAAGCCACTTGACATTTCTTTCTGATGAAGCTGTGACTTTTGTTTTGGAAGCAGGATAAGAATCTACGAATAAAGACTTTCCAATTCTACTATATATCAGGCTGAAAATATCATGGATGTTGGCAACTCTTTTATATAATAATAATGTTAGGTTCTGATAGCTCTAAGGTTAAATAGCCACTCACTCTGCTTAACATTATCTATCTACAGAATATTTCATTTTATCTCAAAGGGAAAGAAATGAACATAATTTTAATGTAACTTCAAACCAAGTATTATTTTAATACTATACACCACACACTAATCCCTTTCTTTCTTGAGAGCTTTCAAACTTTCTGATGGTCCTAAATTATACAATCTGTATTATCTAAACCTTAAATTTATTGTATCTCATGTTTACTTATTTATTTTTATTTTTTAAGTGAGAGGAAGGGAGATAAAGAGACAGACTCCTACATGTGCCCCAACCAGGATCCACGCAGCAACCCTAGTCTGGGGCAAACACTCTAACTAACTGAGCTCTATCCTCAGCTTCCAGGGCTGACACTCAAACCAGTTGAGCCACTGACTGTGAAAGGGGAAGAGAGAGAAGGGGCAGAGGGAAGGGAAGAAAAGCAGCTGGTCTCTTCTCATGTGTGCCCTGACCAGGGATCAAAGCCAGAACTTCCACATACCGGGCTGACACTCTATCCACTGAGCAAATGGGCCAAGGCCTCATGTTTAATTTTGATACTATTTATTTTCTATCCCATTATGAAGATTGAGAGTATAAAATTTGCATACAACAAACTATATACATATATATACACACACATAATATAGATATACATATGTATATATATATATATATCTCATATAATAAAATAAATCCGAATGTGTTAAGTAATGACTTCTTTTTTTTATATTAACAGCGTAAGTTTTTAAACATTTTATGTTAGTTAAGTTTACATTACTATGCATTGTAACTTAATTTTAAATACCCACCTATTAAATTAGATTTTCCTTTTCTATTGCTAAGAATAATAATCTTAAGTCTAGCTAACAGCTGTGTGAAAATATTGTTTTTGTTGGAGGCAAAAGGGATTTTAGAGATAATCTCCAACGTTCTTATACAAACTGAGGAAACAGGCCTTCCGTATTGATGGACATTCTAGGTGTTTCCAGGTATTTGTCACTACAAACAATCCTACAGTTAACACATTTTTACATATACTATTACACATTTAAAAACCATTTTTACAAATATTAATGATTTTAGCTGGCAGACTAAAGAGTAAGTAAAGATTGCTCTGGTCCTCGAATAATTGATCATTACCCTAAGTATTACATAATAAGCGTTCATAGTTGTCACTGAATAATATTAACTATCACTTTCAATGTATCAGACATTGGACCAGATGATTTACTTTTTTGTGTATGTGACAGAGACAGACAGAGGGACAGATAAGAACAGACAGACAGAAAGGGAGAGAGATGAGAAGCATCAATCCTTCACTGCACCTCCTTAGTTGTTCATTGATTGCTTTCTCAAATGTGCCTTGGCCCAGGGTCTATAGCAGAGATGAATGACTCCTTGCTCAAGCCAGCGACCTTTGGCTTCAAGCCAGCGACCTTTGGGCTCAAGCTATCAACCATGGGGTCATATCTATGATCCCACGCTCAAGCCAGCGACCCCGTGCTTAAGCTTTTGAGCCCACCCTCAAGCCAGATGAGCCCGTGCTCAAGCCAGCGACCTCAGGGCTTCGAACTTGGGTCCTCTGCATCCGAGTCTGATTATCCACTGAACCACTGCCTGGTGAGGCCAGATGTTTTACTTTTACTATTTCATTTTAACAAATCCATTCAATGTTTTATTATCATCATCATACTATCCTTAAAAGATACTATCTTTTTATCCTTAGTAGTCTATACTAAGGCTAAGTGCATAACCTACTGAAGGTTACATAGTTTATAATTAGAATAGCCCAAATATGAAACCAGAGTGTTTGATACCAGATGTTGAGTTCTTAATGTTCTACTATATGATCTTCAGTGAACAAAAGTGAATGAGCTGGGCAGAGGTGCTGGAACTGGAATTAAGTGGCAGACATAGCCACTCTTCCATTTCTCTGGAATAGTTATGTTCTCATGCTTATTAATATGTTTAGCACCACCAGTCCTCAGATTCCTCTGGCTTACACAAATTTTAGTTGAACTGGCAAAGTTTACTAAGACAAATTAATTTAATGTAAAAGATTGTTTTTATTAATTCTAACATGCCTAATGACTTTATTTGGTTAACAGCCAAACACTGGGAGGTCAGAGCTTAAAGTAAATACCAATGTATTCAACCCACAAGTAAATGAAAAATATCCTAAGAATTTTTCCATTTAAGTAGACCTAGCAGCAGAGGAACCTGTACTTTGAGGAGCCTAAAGATATGGTCTGAAGCTACCCATTGAAAGAAGGAAAGCCTTTTGAAATCTATACTTTTTTTTCAGTATTTGACTTGTTTGCATTTTACAATTTATTGACATCAGTTTTTATATAAGATTCTCTGTCTCTGAGTAAAACTGATACCCAGAAAGATGTACTATGATGATTAGATCTGTTTTCCTGTGAGATTCAAACAAAAGCATAGGCTCTGGGGTCAGACTGCCTGGATTTAAATCTTTCCACTTACAGTCCATATGACCCTGGACAAGTCACACATCTCCAACCCTCAGTTTCCTTATCTATAAAAAGAGGATAATGACAAGAACATCCCCATCAGGTTGTTATATAGGGGGATAATCACTGTAAATTATTCATCAGATACATAAAAGCTCAATATGTGTTGTCTAATATTATACCAGTCACAGGGCCACATAAGGATTCCCATCCCATTTAAATAGGATCCAGGGCCAAGGCTAATGAATTAATTCAGCTTCAGTTGATGTGATTTATATGTGCACCATCGCATTTCAACTTAGAAAACAAGTGAATTTTGCCGTGACCTAAAGTCATATTTCATTGCTAAAGTCAGAACTAATATCCTTGGTTTAGTTATTCTCCATTGTAGCAGGCTTTTCAATTAAAATATATTCTTGGCATGTTTTAAAGACTAGTGCTTCAGCAAATCTAATATTAATAATTTCAAAGTGAAGATAACTGAAACTTCACTGTTATCTTAACAATAAAAGAGAAGTGAAGAAATTGTATCATGACTGACTACAAGTGACTAAGCAGAATGCCTAGAGAACTCATTACTATTTTAGTTATCAGAAAATCTGCTTAGGGCCTGGCCTGTGGTGGCGCAGTGGATAAAGCATCAACCTGGAAATGCTGAGGTCGCCGGTTCGAAACCCTGGGCTTGCCTGGTCAAGGCACATATGGGAGTTGATGCTTCCAGCTTCTCACCCCCTTCTCTCTCTCTGTCTTTCCTCCCTCTCTCTCTCTCTCTCTCTCTCTCCCTCTCTCCTCTCTAAAATGAATAAATAAAAAATAAAAAATAAATTTAAAAGAAAATCTGCTTAAGACAGAATAAGAGTAAGAAACGCAACCATAAGTTCTCCAGACTCTTTACCTTGTTTTAGTGACTCTTTTAAAATGGGTGTACCAAAATTTCAAAATTTTAATGATGAGCAGATTTGTTTGTCTTCTTTTATGACTAATGTTCATTTATATGACTAACTAATAATTGTCTATTTAATGTAAACAAATGCTCTAATTGGCACAATTTCATTAGCTGACATCATAGGACTATGTCTAGCCTTGTCTAGAAGAAAGGTTAAAAACAATAGAAGGAATTACATAAATTATTTTACTAAATGACCAATTTCCTTGCAACAGCTTCCAAATCATTCTCTAGCTTTTAATATATGTTATACATAATTGTTTGAAAAATCTTCCTAAAAAATATTTACAGCCCTGCTCTAATCTCAAAATATTAATGATACTACACTGTCCGGAATCACACCAGTGTTTATAAATATAAACGGTGTCTTTTACCTTCCAGTGACTTCGTGCAAATTTTTTAATTCACTTTGCCTCAGATTCTTCATCTATAAAATGAGAATAATAATAGTACCTAATTTATAGAGATGTAGTGAGATTTAAGTTATATAATACATACAAAACACTTAGAACATGCTAGATGCTGAGTGAATTCTAACTTCATTATTGAATTTATCTTCTCCAGGAATGCATACCCAATGTAATTTAGTTAGTTAATACTTCCTTTCCTTTAGAACTTATTTACATGGGCAACATTATGTTTGTGTGTGCTTTTTGATAAACATAACAGAGCCACATTGGTCATTTCCTGTCTGTACACATACATCTTTTTTTCCTAGGTACTTTTTAAATATCCTAGTGCAAGACTCTGGTTTCTCTTCAGATCGCATAAATCTTTCATCTTTTAAATATCCTAGCACAAGGACTGAGATATTTTCTTCTGTCTAATCCTCCATCCTTACACAGAATATTGCTATGCACAAGAACACACTTATTATTAATAAACTAACTACTTAAAACAATGGATTTCTGATTTCCTGATAGCAGGACTGTTTTTAGTTACTGCTGAAGTAAAAGCAATTTTTAACCTTTAATTACATCCTACTTTTATATAACAATTGTACCCTCAATACACCAAATTTACTGGTGCATCACTGTCATGCAGCAAACTATATTAGTTTAATACAGTTTCAGTATTTAAAGAACTAGTGATTTAGCAGACAACTTCTGAATGGGACTACTTCAATAGCTCGTAGGCCATGTAGAGTCATTAGAAGAAAAATTCTGGAATCGAATGAGGATCTGTATTTGACATTAAATTGAAATTTCTGTTTACTTAACCCTTCCCTTTCATTAATACAGTCAGCCCTTTGTATCTGTGGGTTCTGCATCCACAGATTCAATGAGCCATGGATCAAAAATACTTGGAAAACCCAGAAAATTCCAAATAGCAAAACTTGCATTTGCCTTGAGCAGAGCACTGTTCTGAATCCATGTGAATGAAGTGATGTGTAAGCATACCCTGCTGTGTAGCCTATATGAAAATACAGGCTATGTGTAAATACTATGCTATTTCATATTAAAGATTTGAGCATCTGCATTTGGGTATCCTTTGAGGAGAAAGAGGTGGGACCAATACCCTGAAGATACCAAGGAACAGCTGTATTTCCTTTCATAAAGCAAGATTTCTAAGAAATAAATATCTGAAAAGTCCTTTACAAATAAAAGGCCTTTAAAGGAAAATATACATCAAAATATCACGGTACCTCCACTCAATAAATTATACTCTGGATATCATAAAAATGGCTACTCATAAAGTTTTAATTAAGTAACATGACCAATCACTAGAGATCTGTTGAACTACATTTTATCTATAGTCAGCAATAATATATTATACACTTAAATTTTTAAGAGGATAGATCTCATGTTAAGAGTTCTTACCTCAATGAAATGAAATAATTTAATCTTTTCATAGGCTACTTGAAAGTACTAGATTTTTTTCTTTGTTATCAGAGCTTTGTTGTTTGAATTAAGCACCACCTATATATCATTGCATTTTCCTTTGTTTTAGAATATTCAAAACCAAATTTCCTAATTCATTATTCAAATATTTCTTCACAGAAAATCAAGGTTTATCTTGCTAAAACCAGTTATTGAATCAATTAAGTGTTTTCTAAAATGCTACAAATGAAAACTTGAGAACACATCTGCCTTGGTAACTGAGAACAAAATAATGGTACTCACCATATACAAAGGCTCTCCACATTATGGTGTCAAATGAAAAAGGCAAGTTGTGATCAGTATCTTCAGTATAATCCCATTTATATAAAAAGTATAGTTGCACATAGAGGATGTGCATGGATATGTGTTTTCATGTTCATAGAAAATAAAAACTAAAAATATATACACCAATTATATTTATATGTAAAAAATGTGAAAATGTTTTACATTTGTGCTAGAGGTATATGAAGACATAAAAAGCAAGAAGTAACTACGTATTTGTGAGGTAAAAATAGACTGCCTTGTCTTTGATGAAGGATTCACTTTAGGAAAAGAATAAGAGATGGTATCGGCGAATATGGGTTTGGAAAAACTTTGAAAGAGAACTTTAAAATTTTAGATTTAATATGAGAGAGAACAGAAATAATTTGATAAAATAAAGTCCATCTACATCAAGGAACAATAATCTTCTATTCACAATAATGAACATTTTTTTGACTTAGAAAGATGGTCAAAATATACTTTTCAGTCTTGAAAACAGGTGACAAAATACTGTGTATATGAATTTAGTTTGTTTTCAAATAAAGGAGACAGATACACATTAATAGATCAGGAGTTATATTCAACAAGGTATTTGCTATGCTTATGTGTAGATGGTATATTTCATGGTTGCTATTTGTTTAAATATTTTTTCAGCTTATGATTTTGTTTGAAAAACATACATCTGAATATGTGCTTAAATGTACTATAGGTTTTCAAGAACAGTAGTGATGTGAAAAATAGTCTTGAAGTAGATTGCTTTAGTAGCTATTTATAAGGATCTAAAGTCAGCAAGACATACTAAGATGCTTGATTTCAGAGTGGAAAGGGAAAATTTAAGAGATGCTTTGGAGAAAAATAAGTTTGAATAGGTTCCTCATTTAATGTGGGAATAAAAGTAGTGTGATTGAAAGCAACACTGAAATTGTGAGAAATACGAAACAGCTATAGGTGCCACTAATAGTTATGGAAATATTGAGAAGCAAAGCTTATTGAATTAAGAGATGGAGATGAAGAGTAAATTATTTTCCAAGGAGTAGTATAACAGGTAACTGGATATATAAGATTAGAACTGGAAAAAAGCTTAGCAGTCTGGGCTGGAGAAATAGGCTTGTGATTCATTGGTGTGTAAGGGGTATTAGTGTAGATCAGTGGTAGTCAACCTGGTCCCTACTGCCCACTAGTGGGTGTTCCAGCTTTAATGTGGACAGTAGCAGGGCAACCAAAGTATAAATAAAAAGGTAGATTTAACTATAGTAAGTTGTCTTATAAAGATTTATTCTGCCAAACTTAGCGAAAATCTAACATAAAGTACTTGGTAAGTAATTATTATTATATGCTTTAACTTGCTGTAACTCTGCTTTATAAATTTTATAAAGTAAAGTTACTTCCCTACTTTATAAATCACTATTACTGTGGAACCGGTGGGCAGTTAGAAAATTTTACTCCTGACAGAGATACAAAAGTGGGCGGTAGGTATAAAAAGGTTGACTACCCCTAATGTAGATAGAGGAATTATGAAAATTGCTGCACACAATAGGCATAAAGAGGCCTAAAAAGAAGTCTACCAAATTTTTACATTTACTATATCCCAGTCTTTTTAATAGAGTTGTTGAACTATAATACACACACTGTAATATTCACTCTTTTTAGTGTATAATTCAATAAATTTATTATATTTATAGAGTTCTGCAACCATCACTTCATAATTCATTTTTAAAATTATTCCATCATTCAGAAAAGTTTTCTGAAACCCATTAGCAGTTAATCCCTGCCTCTACACCAAAGCTTAAACAAATATTTTTCTGTTTTTTTCTTTATAAATTTGCTGTACATTTTATATAAATAGAATCATACAATATGTTCGATTGTGTCTAGCTTCTTTCACTAAGCATAATATTTTTGAGGTATATTTATGCTGTAGCATGTATCAAGAACTTGTTCTATTAAATTGATTGAGACTACTCTATTATATAGATATGTCACATTTTGTTCATCCTTTTGCTAAGTGATGGACGTTTGGATACTTTTTACTTTTTTTTTCCTACTATTATGAGTAATGCTAGTGTATTTATATACATGCCTCTGTGTGGACATATATTTTCATTTCTCAGGGTTAGATTCTTAAAAATAAAATTATTATTATATGGAAAATTTATGTTTAACTTATTAAGAAACTGCCAAAATATTTTCCAAATTAGCTGTACCATGTTATATTCCTACCAGTAATGCACAAGTGGTTCACTTTTTTTGTATCTTTGCAACACTTAGTATCATTTGTCTTTTTGATTATAGCCATTCTCATGGATACACAGTACTTTCTTGTTGGGATTTTGATTTACATTACCCTAAATCACTAATGGTGTTGCACATCATTTCATATCCTTTTCTGCCATTTATATATTTTTGGTGAAATGTCTATTTAAATTATTTGCTTATTTTTTGAGTTTTTGTCTTCCAAATAATTATTGAGTTGTAAGGGTTATTCCAATATTCTGTATTTATAAGCCATTTATTAGATCTATGATATACAAATACTTTCTTTTAATCTTAGATTTATATATACATTTTTATTAGTAGTGATTTTGAGGAGTAAAAGTTTAAAAAGTCCAATATATTAAGTTTTTCTTCCATGTATTATGCTTTTAGTACTGTAATCAAGATCTGTCTGCCAATTTGAGGTCAAGAAATTTTTCACATAAATTTTCTTCTAGTAGTTTTAGAGTTTTAACTCTTAAATTTGGGTCTGTGATCCATTTTGAGTTATTTTTTTATATATGGTGTGAAGAAAGAGTCTATTTTCTTTATTTTTTTAACATAAGTGTCCAATGATCCCATCACCATTTGTTGAAAAGACTATCATTTTCCCCATTTAATTATCTTAGTACCTTTTTCAGAAATAAATTGACCATAAATGTAAGGTTTTATTTCTATACTTTTAATTATGTCCCACTTATATGGTAATCTTTGTGTCAATACTATACTGTTTTGATTAATTGTGTCTTTATTTTGAGTCTAGAGATTGGATGTGTAATTCCTCCAATTTTGTCCCAAATTTTCAAGTTTGTTTCTGCTATTTTGGCCCCTTGTATTTCCAAATAAATTTTAAAATTAGCTTGTCCATGGAAATTTCTGCAAAAAAGCCTGATGGGATTTTAATAAGGGTTGCATTTAGTCTATCCATCAATTTGGAGAGAATTGACTTCTCAGTATTGAGCCTTTTAATCCAAGAGATTGGAATGTTTCTGTTTATTTATATATTCTTTAATTTCTCTCAGCAATATTTTGTGGTTTTCAGTGTATAAGTCCTTGCAGAACCTCTGAGCTGAATTAACTAGGGGTGTGGACTATGGAGCATCTCTAGCACCTAATTCCTACCTTTGTACTCCTCCGACATCAGTGATTTTTCAAGAATAAACTTTTCTCAGATCGATTTATGGTTTTGATTAATTTCCAGAGTGAAGTCATGGTTGCTTCTGTTAATTTTATCCAGGTTTGTAGTGCCTTTTGAGGAGAAGATTTCATAATCTTCTCATTTAGCTGGTTAAGTTCTACCACGTGTATATTTTCGTGAAAATTTGTATTCCAAGTACTTCTAACTCCAAAACCCTGGTGATAACAGCTATGCCAATTCAGTCAACAACACAGGCTATACTACACTAGTCTTGTAAAGACAAAGCATATAGATTAATGAATATTTTTTCATTACATTAATTATGCGTTTACAGTTGTAGGAAAACAGGGACTGAAACTGACTACATTAATTCAAATAAACAAACAGATATACTGATCACCTCTAATGTGTTTCATACCACAGGTAATAACAAATTATTATTACTGCTGTAATGAAATTCTTTCTTTAGTGTCAGAGTCTAAAGTAACTGAGGTGTAATGTAGATGACTCTTGAACCTAGCATCTATATACTCAACTGCCTGTTCCAAATCTCTACTTGCATAACTGACATGCATCTAAAAAATAATATGTAAAAAATTAATTTGGTCTCCCACCTTTTACTATTAATCTTTTTTAGTGAGTCCCATCTCAATAAATGGCATCTCCTTCTGCCAAATTCCTGATACTTGGTAATCACTCTTGATTCCTTTTTCTCTATTACCCCATATCCAATCAGTCAATGAGTCTTCTTGGTTCTACCTCCAAAATAGTATCTCATATCTGTTTTTTGTCCCCTACTCTAGTGCCGACATCCTAGTCCAGACCATATTTATCTATTGCCACCACTCCATTATAAACTATCATACCTGGACTACTACCTAAACTATAAGCCTGTATTTTTTTCTTAGCACACTAATCATTTCTCCATTCAAGGGGGCAAAGTAATATTGTAAAAATGAATATAGGATCATGTCACTTCCCCACTTAAAATTTTCAGTGGCTATGCCTTACCAGGTGGTGGCGCAGTGGATAGAGTGTCAGACTGGGATGCGGACGACTCAGGTTCAAGACCCTGGGGTCGCCAGCGTGAGCGCGGGCTCATCTGGTTTGAGCAAAGCTCCCCAGCTTGGACCCAGGGTCGCTGGCTTGAGCAAGGGGTTACTCAGTATGCTATAACCCCACAGTCAATGCACATATGAGAAAGCAATCAATGAACAACTAAGGTGTCGCAACAAAAAACTAATAATTGATGCTTCTCATCTCTCTCCATTCCTGTCTGTCTGTCCCTATCTCTCTCTCTCTCTCTCTCTCTCTCTCTGTCTCTGTAAAAAAAAAATTCAATTGCTCCACACTTGCCATACAGTATGATGCTCTTTTAAGGTTGTTGTTTAAAAACCATGGCATCCAAACCCCAACCTGGTCAAGGTAAACATCACCTCTCACCGAGATTAGCATTCTTTCTGTATTCAGTCATACTTATTTCCTATCTATTTTACAGGTAGTAGAGAGACTGATTTTTCTTTTCTTATTTTTTTTTTAGAATGATTGTCCTAAAATACGAATATGAACATGTCTCTTTTTACTCTGTTCAAAACTCTTTGCATGAGTACCAGGAATGATGTGTGGCTACAGGATAAGACTGGAGGACAAGAAGGCAGAGCTGGAAAAAGCCACTATGCCTCACACACTGGCTGAGGGGTTGTACTCAACCCTGAGGTGACAGTCATTAGGGGGGCATTTTTTTAAGTGAGAGAAGAAGAGATAGTGAGACAGATTACTGCATGCACCCCGAGAAGGATCCACCCAACCCTCATCTGAGGCTGATGCTAGAATCAACCTAGCTATTTTAAACACCAGAGGCTGATGTGCTGGGACCAACCTAGCTATGCTCAGTACCTGGGCCTCACAATCCAAGGAACCGAGTCACTGGCTGTGGGAGGGGAAGAGGGATAGAAGGTAAAAGGAAGGTGGAGAAAAGCAGATGGACACTTCTCTTGTGTGCCCTGTCTGGGAATCAAGTCCAGGACGTTCATATGTCAGGCCAACGCTCTATCCAGTAAACAAGAGCATTAGGGATTTTATGTGTTGCCCACGACACAAGTGAACCAGCCAAAGTTTAAATGTAAAAGATGGAACATATAGGAAGCAGAATGAAAAGGTGAGTTGCATGACTACTATTTAAACAACTACAGCTAGAACATTAGGCCAAGTCTATTTGTGGCTTCATAATCAGTATTTTAGTTTTCAGCAATTGAATGATTTCTGTTCTACTGATCAAATCATACAGTAAGTAGGTCAAATTTCTTTGGTAAGATGGTCAAAAAGAAAGACCATATTACTCCTTAATATTCTACAATGGTGCCTGACCAGGTGGTGGCACAGTGGATAGAGCGTCAGACTGGGATGCGGACAACCCGGGTTTGAGACCCTGAGGTCACCAGCTTGAGCACGGGCTCATCTGGTTTGAGCAAAGCTCACCAGCTTGGATCCAATGTCGCTGGCTCTAGCAAGGGTTTACTTGGTCTGCTGAAGGCCCACGGTCAAGGCACATATGAGAAAGCAATCAATGAACAACTAAGGTGTCGCAATGAAAAACTGATGATTGATGCTTCTCATCTCCCTCCGTTCCTGTCTGTCCCTCTCTCTGACTCTCTCTCTGTCTCTGTAAAAAAAAAAAAAAAAATTCTACAATCATCTTCTTTCTTCTTTCTCTTTCTCTTAAAAATAAGTATATTTTCTAACCTTTTATTAGGAAGTTTTCAAACACATAAAACACTTGGAAGCCTTTTTCAGTGAACACCTATATACCCACAATCTAGAGTCAAGAAATTTTATCAATTTCTTACATTTATTTTTTCTGTTTTGCTGCAAAATTTGAAAGTTACAGACTTCTTGATGGTACATATGCAGATATTTCAGCATGTTTTTTTTTCTTTTTTACAGAGACAGAGAGAGGGACAAATAGGGACAGACAGATAGGAAGGAAGAGAGGTGTCTCAGTATGTATCTTTTCAAAGTAAGGGCATTTATCTCCCATAATCTCCTTATTATAACACTTAAAGTATTAAAAATAATTCTCTGGTATCATCTAATACCCATTAACATTTGGTATTCCTAGATTCCACTCAAAATTTTTAAAAGCCTATTTATAGTGTAATTTTCATTTTAAATGCAAGATTCAATGATTTAATGCAAATTTACAAAAGTTATGTAACCACCATAATGTAATTTTAAAATATTTTCATTACTCCAAAAAGAAACTTCACATAGCTTTTTTTTATTGAATCAAGGTTCACACAGGGCATTTATTTTGTCTTTTTAAATCTTTATTCTAGAACAATCTTCATTTCTTCCATGTACTTTTAGAAAAGATAAACTGTTTGTTTTATAGAACATCCCACATTCTGAATTTGGCCATGCATTTTTTCATTATATCATTTAATTTGCTTTTCTAGCTCTCCCACGCCCAGTATTTTCAATTAAAATCTTGATTAGTTCTCTTTCTTCTAAGATGTAAGACTCATGCAATCATGGATATTATCTGTATTATTTAACACTAGTGCCTGCCTCATAGTAAGATTTCAATAAATGTTTGTTGAGTAAATAACTAAATCACCTATATTCAGATGGTATATATTATGCTATATAGATTAAACATTAGTTTAAGATATTTTTCTATTTTAAATTATATTATGGTCAAAATAAAGTTATAGAGCCATGATTTTTTTCTAATATTTATTAGATTAGTAAAACTGATGAAAAGCCAGTATTCTTCCATTCCAGCATACCATAAACATTTTATGTGTATCTCTAATTTTTAGGGTATCATGTTTATTTCCATGATTAAGAATTTTATGAGCATACATTTTGGAATATTTTAAGTCAAATAGATTAAAAGATTTTGATAGATCTCTTTATTAGAAAATTTAAGGGATTGAATAAATAATCTCTGTGTTCATATTCAGGGTTGCTGAGGGATTTCAAGTTAGAATTGACTTCTTCCATAGAGAAAAACAGGTATCTAGAGTTTCACAGTTTGGAGTAAATCAAACAAATGTATTAGAATCTTCAGATTCCTGATTTAGGTAATTATATATAATAACTATATATCATTTTAATGTCAGTCAAGGGTGAATAAGAGTCAGTAGAGTCTAATTGAAATAGCTAACTTCCTAATGTGAAACTTTTTCTGTATTCATGAGTACTGCATGACAACTGCTGCTGGCAATGTTATAATAAATTGGTAAGAATAAGTGGTGACATGTTAAGTGTCAGGTTAGTAAATTCTGAGACTCAGAATGTATACTGAAGCAGTGGATATAACATGGTAGTCTGGACAATGTTATAGCTTTTAATCTTTAGACATCTGAAATCTAGTAAGGAAAAGGGAAATTACAAATGACTATCTATGAATATAAATGGCAGAAACATATATAACTATATTAGGGAAAAGAAATAGATAGCAATAAATTTGGAGTAAAAAGAAAGAAACTCTTAGTAGAGCTTACAGAGTATGGAAAAGTAATGAAACATCTACTTCAGTGGTCCCAATTTATAGAAGCTGATATTTGCAACCAACTTAAATCTTATTAACATAAGACTCCCTTCTGCCCTTTCAGGGGAGCATTTGTCCTGTGACTTCCTGAACTTTAAGGATAGATATATGGTTACAAATAACCATCTTACTTTTGTTAGATTCTTTAGCTAGAATTTCCAGCCACTTTTCATACTACAACATTCTTTTTTTTTAACAGAGAGAGAGAGAGAGAGAGAGAGAGTCAGAGAGAGGGACAGATAGCAACAGACAGGAACAGAGCGAGATGAGAAGCATCAACCACCAGATTCTCGCTGCAACATCCCAGTTGCTCACTGACTGCTCTCTCACATGTGCCCTGACCACGGGGCTACAGCGGACTGAGTAACCCCCCACTCAAGCCAGCGACCTTGGGTCCAAGCTGGTGAGCCCTGGCTCAAACCAGATGAGCCCACGCTCAAGCTGGCGACCATGGGGTCTCAAACCTGGGTCCTCCGCATCCCAGCCCGATGCTCCATCCACTGTGCCACCGCCTGGTCAGGAGTACTACAACATTTTTTAATAATGCAGGCTTTATATCAGGCTGTAAGGGCTCCAATGTTGGTTCTAGCGTGTACAAGTTATGAGACCTTGGACAAGTTATTTAAACTTCCTGAAATTAAATTTCCTCATCTGTCAAACAGAGAAAATAATTCATGGAGTTGTGAGAATTATATGAGATAATTCATGTAAACCATTTGGAATGGTATGTGTGTGTTCAAGATGAATACTGAATAATTATAATTATTATTATAAGATTCATGATAATAATCATAAGAATATAAAGTATTTACATTTATATAGCCTTTTACAATTTTCAAACCATGGCCAAAGAGTATTTCATTGAACCTGGGAGCAGGAGATGGATTATAAAAAAAAATGATCATATATCAGCTGAATTTTTAGATATGAGAGCTGAGACACAGAGAAGTTATATTATTGTAGGATAGCACTTAACAAGTAAATGGGGAAGCTGGACCTTCAACTCAAATCGTAATGAACTCTAGTGATGATTTGCTGCATCAGTGAAGTTAATATAGTCTTCCTAGTGAAATTTCCTAAGATACTTTATCTGCCTTTGTCAAATCTATTTATACTCAATGCTCTTTCTTCAACTGAGAACTATTTTTTCTCGCCCTGAGGAAAAGTTCTGAGTTATCTCTTCCACATAGTTTTTTTCAAATCAGGCATCATGACTCAGTAGTCCCCTCTGATTTCAGCATAATAAAGTAATGGAAATACAGATTTTCAGTGTCTGACATTTCTGAGCACACCTTACTATTGTTTTCAATAAGCATCTATAAATTATTTATTTTAACAGAAGTCTATGTGCTCTTGCTGTTGAATTTTTAGAAAATATACATATGTAGTCATTTCTAATGTGAGAAGAAATGTGACATGTAAATGTACCCAGGGTCAATAAATAACTATGATGTTTTTAGTTATTTTATACCCAATATGTTCATATATATGCACACATTCTCTATTCTGTTTTTAGAAATACATTTAAAAATGTAATTTATATGGGTGGTGGCAAGGTGGAGAAGGTAGTGATTGAAGACTTGATACATGTAATATCAGGTAATGGTATTTAAAGCCATGCATATGTTTTAAACTGTGTTCTCTAGGAAAATAGTAAGAAATTCTCCTGATATTTTGCTACCTATGCTTACCTTATTTTTTATAAGTTGTTAGAAGAGAGGACAAGTATATCCTGGCACAACTAAATCCTAGAGAAAAGTTGACAGATTTTAAACTAAAATCAATTTGGATACACAGACTGTTGTTTCCAGAAGCATCTAATTATCCTATAATAGCATATCACTTTAATACTAAAATGTAGATAAAATTATAAAGAATAAATGGAAGGTACAGTTCTATCTCACTTTGAAAGTTTAATATATAATACGTAAATGATATTCTGTTTATATCCTGGTCTAGTGTGAATGAAATTGGTTTTACATGCTGAATGATAAAACAAAACAAAAAATAAACAAACAAAAACACTGATGTACCATCCTTTGTGACTTGAGAGATCTTGTCAAGGGTTATGAAACATTTGTTAAATAGGAGCTGGATCAATGAGGAAAAGATATGTGGAAAACCTTATTTTTGAGGTATAGTTTAATAGAAGTCATATCACATATATGGAAAAAAATTAGATTTCAATTAGCTTTGGTTAATGCAACATGGCCCCTTCATTAGTGGAACTGGAATTTGCAGTGCTTCTGGGACATTTTGGTTACATCATCTTAGCTACATCTTAACACATGTAAACATACATTATAGGTCAAAATTAGTTGTCAAGCTAAACTCAAAAATATCACTAGGGCTTATGCAAAACTTTTCAAATGCACTAACACAATAAGTACTTTCTTGAAGTATACTTAGTCAAATTTGGTCCTTACGTATACAATGATTTTCTACAGAAGGTTTCTTAAAACACTGACACTGGCACTATGCAAATTATTTTGTTCAAGGCTTTTTGACCAGGACAAAGTGGTAAAGGGGCCCTGAGGGCCTTTATTCTTTTCTTTAAACTATACATACTTTTAGACTTTTCACAGTTTCAGAAATGTGTGAAGGAAAGATTCATTTCTATGACTTTAGAAATAATCATAGCGTGAACTGTGTTGATGATGAATTAGCCATGTCACATAGAAGTCACATTGTAGTCAACACAGTGTGCTGAATACCATCTGTAAATAATTTATATTTGTCACTCAAGTAACAGATAATTCAAACTTAATATGCAATTGATTTGATTAAAATAATTTTATATATTTCCTAGATGTGCTCCAGGGCCTTAACATCTGCTATTCCTTCTTCTTAGAACATTCAATCACCTTTGACTTTTTAAATTATTCCTGTCTAATTTAACTCCTTCTTCTGGCTAGAAGGAGTTTATCCATTAGGTCTGAGATTATGTTAGTGTCTCAGAGTTAACCATCCGTTCTGAATTAGATCCCTCATTGTACCTTTCATAGCATCCTGTACTTTTCCTTCATCATTCCAATCACAATTATAATTATGTACTCATCTGTTTGATATTTGTGTAATGACTATTTGCCTTTACTAAAAGACCATAGTATCCATGGTCTATAACATGATGTCTGGCACAGAATATAATATGATCAAAAGGGGGTTTCTGTAGGAATGAATGAACAAATAACTATTATAACACCCAGATTACCAACAGAATAGTCACAGTTTATATGTAATCTTTATAAAAAATTAGCATAGTTCATACAAATACAGATACGATGATCAAGTTTTTCTTCTATTATAGAAGAAAAAGGTAAGCCACAACACTTAAATAAAATTTGAACTTTGTTGTTGTACTTTTTCTCTTGTTTCAATGTGATTTAGCTTAGGAGAAACGAACACAGATTCTGTATTTCTGAAGGCCTCCCACATCATTGGTCTTGTGTTAGCTATTCTACCCCTTGTAGTTTTGTGATTATTACTTTTTTTCCCTAGAGTTAGCACTCTAGCTAATTTTAGAGAGTGTTTTTTGTAGGCTTCATTTTCTCTGCGAACTTCTTGTATGCTGTAGTTAAATTGCATCAATTGTTCTGACTTCTTTTTCATTTGAAATTCTCCACAAAGTAAATTAATTTTCTGTCACAACTTTAGCCATCATTCAGTAACTTCTGATTCTATATTTCTAACTCAGGTCACATTCTAGATTGCCGATACCTATGTACCCAATTTCCTACATAAAGATTTATTTGGATGTTTCACAAGCATCTCAAACTTTATGAATCTAATACAAAACTTAGACCTTTTCTCAAAGTCTATGCCATTTCTTATTGTTAAAATCCAAGGGAATCTGAAAAGACCAGTGTAACAGACTTTATTGAAAGAAAGAAAGAAAGAAAGAAAAAAAGAAAGGAAGGAAGGAAGGAAGGAAGGAAGGAAGGAAGGAAGGAAGGAAGGAAGAAAGAAAAAGAAAGAAAGAGAGAGAGAGAGAGAGAGAGAGAAAGAAAGAAAGAAAGAAAGAAAGAAAGAAAGAAAGAAAGAAAGAAAGAAAGAAAGAAAGAAAGAAAGAAACCCTACCAGGCTGACTAGCAAGGGAGAGTCATGTGCCAGGTACAGTCTGGGACCGGGTTTTAAGGGTTTTGGGGAGGGAGGTAGGAAGGGTCATGGGGCATTTAGCCCATTGGCTGCTGGACCAAGGATTGTCTTTTATGGAAGTTTGCCAGGACTTCTCGGCTTGTGACATCAGACATTTCTTTGCGGTTAGTCATCTGCTGCGAGCCCTGAAACAGATTTACTGGCAGGGTTAAAGAAATGAAACCGAAGACTTATATTACCTAGTTTTCAGCATTTACTTTTATTTAGTTCTCAATCCGGAACCTTGCTCTAGATTTCTTTCTGCCCCTCAGCCTTTGTAAACAATTGGTCATTATTTTCAATTGAATACTCTAAATTTGTTTCATATTTCTCAATCTTCATTCATAATGCCACTGTTTTTAGGTCAGACTCTTATCTCTTGTTGGTGTAAATACTTAAGTGATCTCATTGCCCATAATCTTAACTGTTTCTAACTCATCTTTCACATTGTAAAATAAAAATAGTGTCTCTTCGACCCCCAAATATGACCATATCTCTCCTGCTTAAAATAGTCAATGTCTTTCTATTAGCTTCACTATGCACCCCATAGAACAAATTTGAACCTCCTTAGCATCACATTCAAAGCCTTTTTAAACTGGTTTCTGCTCATCTTTCTGTCTGATATCAGGACTAAATCTCAAGAAAGTGATATTTGAATGGATTATGAAATTCTAAGTTTCTAGTATTAAAGAGAACCAGCAACGGCCCTGGCCGGTTGGCTCAGCGGTAGAGCGTCGGCCTAGTGTGCGGAGGACCCGGGTTCGATTCCCGGCCAGGGCACACAGGGGAAGCGCCCATTTGCTTCTCCACCCTTCCACCGCGCTTTCCTCTCTGTCTCTCTCTTCCCCTCCCGCGGCCAAGGCACCATTGGAGCAAAGATGGCCCGGGCGCTGGGGATGGCTCTGTGGCCTCTGCCCCAGGAGCTAGAGTGGCTCTGGTCGCAACATGGCGACGCCCAGGATGGGCAGAGCATCGCCCCCTGGTGGGCAGAGCGTCGCCCCTGGTGGGCGTGCCGGGTGGATCCTGGTCGGGCGCATGCAGGAGTCTGTCTGACTGTCTCTCCCTGTTTCCAGCTTCAGAAAAATGAAAAAAAAATAAATAAATAAATAAATAAAGAGAACCAGCAACTTAAATATAAACTAAAAACCTTAAGGGATTTTGTTGATCAAGTGAAGGGAACAATGATATTTAACAGATCTTTAAAGTAGAAGTAAGAATGAAAAAGACAGAAAGACCTAAGAGGAGATGAACACAATTGAAGGAGTAGGAAAAATGAACATTAACAAGCAAATGAAATGCATGACACTATCATTAAGAGCCACTGTAACATCTGTGGCATTGAGTTTATGATATGTAGGTATGTTTGGTTGATTTAAAAGGTCAGATTCAATATGGAGACCAACAAACATTATGATATAGCTGATTATCTTTTCCTTCTATTTAAAAGACCTTATTGGTTTCCCAACAACTATTGTACAAAATCCAAGATTTTAAAATGACCGAAGAGGGCCTCCATGACCACAGTCTATTTTCTGTCTATGCAACCTCACCTCCTGAAACTGCTCACTTGCACTTTAGGCTTTATCAACATTAAATGCATGCTCTTCATTTAGATTCCAGTTTTGTTTGTTTGTTTTTGTTTGTTTATATATTGTTTTCTTCACCAGGAATATCCTTCATTTCTCATTTCCCAAGTAAATCTTCAAAATCTTATGCAGACATTACCAACTCCAGGAGGCTTTTCTGAATTCCCCTCTCCTCCAGAGTTACCTATCCATCTATCCACTTATTTTTTTATTATTGACAAAATATTTATTGAGTAGTTTGTGCAGTCCAAATACTGTGTTACTTACTGGAAACACCATGATAAATAAAATATATCTTTACCCTTCTTGGGCTTATATTTAGTAGTGGATGCACACACAAAACACACATCCAAACAGTCACACAAATAAAATCATCATCAATTTATTAAGTTTTATCAATAAAATAAATAAAAAACTGGGATATAGAATCATGAAGATGAGTGGTAAATACAGAGGCAACCTACTTTTGCATAAGGTTGAGCCATATGAAATTGTGGGTATTTCACTGTTCGTCCTATATGATTAGCAGTCTATATAGTTCAACCTAGTAGTTGCCTTTCTGATGACTTGACATTTAAAGTAGACATGAAGGATGATGTTGGAACTGGCCATGGTGGCTAAGCTTGGATCATAGCATATTCCATAAAGCAAGAGAAGACTGGAGAAGATGAGTGACTGAGTGAAAGTAAAAGATATAAAGAGAACAATTCATATAGGACCTTTATAAGAGTTTGGATTTGAGCCTGACCAGGCAGTGGCACAGTGGACAGAGCATCAGACTGGGACATGGAGGATCCAGGTTTGAAACCCCGAGGTCACCAGCGTGGGCTTATCTGGCTTGAGCTCAAGGTTGCTGGCTTGAGCAGGGGTTCACTCGGTCTGCTGTAGCCCCCAGTCAAGGCACATGTGAGAAAGCAATCAGTGAACAACTAAGGAGCCAAAATGAAGACTTGATGCTTCTCATTTCTCTCCCTTTCTGTCTGTCTGTCCCTATCTGTTCCTCTCTCTGTCTCTCTCTGTCTCTGTCACACACACAAAAAGAATTTGAATTTGATTCTTATTAAAATGTAAATCCACTGGAGTATTTTAAAATTCTTCTGATGGAATGGAAAGGAACAAGGGTAGAAATAGGGCAATCATTGAAGAAGTTGATATAAGGAGGCAATGTAATGTTGTGTTAGGTGTGGAGGGTTCAGGGTCTGGTTGCCTTGGTTGAATTCAAGTTCTGACATTTATTAGTTGTCACTTAATGTAAGTCACTAAAATTTGCAAAGCCTGAGTTTCTCCATCTGTGAATTAGTGATAATAATAGAATTAACCTCATGATATTAGTCTTGAAATTTAATGAGATAATCCATTGCAAAACACTAAGCAGTCCCTGGCAGAAAGTAAACACTTAGTAGATACTAAGATTAATAGTCCAAGTGAGAGATGATATTGCCTCGATTAACTTGATAACAATGTATTTGGAGAAAAATGAATGGATATGAGACCTGTTGTGGAGTTTTAAGCAGCAAAATTGGATTTGAGAGTTGAGTGAGAAAGATTTTTTTCAAGTGTTTCTGAATTTCTAGATTTCTTTTAAAGAATGGAGTGGATTGTGCTGTACATTTTTAAGTCAAAGATGTCTGCTTAGTACAGAAGTTTGCAATAAAAATTTCTCTCTCTTTTTATACCATGTAAAGCAGAACAACAACAAAAAAATAAAAATGGTACATGTTATACAATATGAAAGGAAAAAAAAGTTATTAAAAATTTAGATAACAGAACTTTATGTGAGGTATATAAAACACTTTATGTTTATTTGTACCACAATGTCTAAAATATGCAAAAATATTAATTATGTATGTTACTTGTTCCAAAGTTCTAAGAGTTTGAAATTTTCTACTCTACTATGTGATAGCAATAAACAATTAAGCTTATGTGTTTATATTGTTTTATATTAAAGTTGTTTTGTAATTATGTTATTTGCTTCTCTCACAGAATAGAGCTCACTTGGTATACCAGCAGATGAAGAACTTAAGGAGAGTGTGTAACCTTATTCTCCTTAGCAACTGAAAGTCTTCTGTGGAACCATTTGGCAGCATGGGCAAGCGAGATAATCGTGTAGCTTATATGAATCCTATAGCCATGGCCAGATGGAGGGGCCCATCTCAACCTGTAGGCCCAACAATACAAGATTATCTGAATCGACCAAGGCCCACCTGGGAAGAAGTGAAGAAAAAAATAGAAAGTAAAAAGAAAGGCTCCAAGGCATTAGCAGAATTTGAAGAAAAAATGAATGAGAATTGGAAGAAAGAACTAGAACAAAGCAGAGAGAAAGCATTAAGTGGAAATGAAGGTTCATCCAAAAAAAGAGAAAGAAAGAGAAAGAAAAAAAAGAAGTATTATCAATCTTCATCTTCTTCATCAAGTTCTGATTCTTCCAGCAGTTCTTCAGATTCTGAGGTTGAGAAAAAGAAACGAGGAAAAAAGAGAAAGAAAAAGAAGAAGCATTCACACAAATCATCAGAAAGCTCTACATCTGATTCTGAATCAGATAGCAAGGAATATGAAAAAAAGAAAAAGAAGTCAAAGGATGAAACAGAGAAAGAAGAGTATATTAGAAGTGCCAGCAGAAAAAGAAAGAAGTCTTACCCTGAGGATAAACCTTTATCATCAGAGTCCTCATCAGAATCAGATTATGAAGAGGAGGTACAAGCCAAAAAGAAGAGAAGACATGAAGACCGAGAAAAAACAATGGAAAAAGCAAAGAAGAAGAAGAAGAAACATCACAAGAAACATGGTAAAAAGAAGAAGAAGAAGTCGAGTTAAGTCACAAGTCAGGATAACATCAAGACAACAAAAAGCAAGATTTTTCTTTAAAAAAGTAAGGTCTAATAGAAAATTCAACTGTGAATGTTAGGCCTATTTACCAAAATGCATGAGTTTCCCTGTGTTAATAATAGAACTATTCCTGGACTTTGAGTTGCCAATCAAATGCCACTGTGCCAGAAAAGGCCATAATTGTTGCCTGTAGCTTAAATATTGGACTTTGTGTGTTTTTTCTTCCAGTGTTTAATTGCGCTGACAGCTAAAACCCTGTTGTCATACTAGTGGTTAAAACGTTTGGAATTAAAGTAAAATGTTTTAGTAATAATTTTGACAAAAATATATCTAATTTTAAAATTATTTAATTTGGACACATGTTTAAATATAATCCAAAATATCCAGACAACTATAATTGACATTTTTGAAGCATAGACTTAACACTGATGTCTCAAAATCCTTACTTTTGAAGATAAGTTTAGTTTACTTTACTTTTCTCCTTAAAAACTTTTGTTTACATGGGGAAAGGGCTTGTGGGGGAAAAAAGAGTTTGCTATCACTTTGGCTAGCTGAATAGTGTGCCTTTGATCCTTACACATTCTATTTTTGCCAGTGCAGCAGCCATTCTTTTCTTACTTAATGAAATTCTTGTACGTTGTATGCTGTTTGAAGTGAACAAGAAAGACAGCAGCTTAACAGTATAAGTAAGCCCCCAATTATATAAAATTTACCTCTAATTCAACAGTATTGAATAGTCTTTAACATTAGAGTGTTATATGGTTTGCATTAACTTTGATACCCTTTGGAAGGGAAAAATTTTAAATAGACCCTGGTATTTTTTGATTAATAAAGATTCTGAAATATTTTGCATGTTTTATATTATTAATTTTTGATTATCCAGGGATATTCTATATAACCAGTAATCCTTTTTTTATATGATTTATTCTTAAAATACAAGTTTCAAGTCTGTAATTTCTTAATCTTACTATATTAATTTCATTACTGTGTTTAATTTCACACTTGCCAAAATATTGAACATGTAAAAAGAAGGTTTTTAAAAAATATGTAATGCCTTCATATTGAAGCTGGTTTATTGTAAGCAAGATGAGTGCCAGACCTCTAGTATGCTGTGTCTTGTTACATAAAACTACTGCCACAATTATAGTAAATATGCTGATTTAATGTTTGTTGTCTTAAACATTAATATTGAATTAAAATAGAAGTTAAATTTGGAAGATAATATAATTGATCTTCCTATGTTGTATTTTACTAAGATTTGGTGCCTCATTTGTGTTGCTGATTCATGATAACCACTGAAGCTGAAATGAGTTGAAAATTATTTTTACTTTACACTTTTATATATCAGAGTAATGTGATTTATAAATCAATGTTACAAGAAATTTCTGTTACAGCAGATGGGCTAATTGTAACGTCATATGTACAAAATATTTTGGTGTGATGAGAGAGTCAATTGCTATTTTTTTTAAATTGCTGATTTTGTGTCAGCTCCCTTGAATCACAGGCTGTTAAAATTGCTACATATATAAAAGACGTCTAGTAGATAAATAACATATTGGTTTCTCAAATTTTTGGAGTGGAAATAACAAAACCTCTCAGTAAGGTTCGTGGAAAATTATAAATGTAATACCGTGTTAGATCACCTTGAAGCTTCATAACATTATGTTTTCTAAAATATATATATATATCTATATGCTGATAAATTTATTATATTTAAGGGATATTTTGTATCCATATAGAGTTTTTCAAAAGTTGTTGTTCGTTAAAATATGAAAAAGCTTATATTATTTGTAGAATGTGGCAAAGACATTAACAGCTTATCAAATGTACTTCTATCACTTCCCAGCCCTTTGTAGTTAGGCAATGCCACTTAATTACTTCTAGCAGAGGGTTTACAGAGACATTGTAAATAGAAGTGATGTGTCGTTTCTATACCAGAGCCACAGAAAGTCCTGCATGGAACCTCCAGCTCTCTCTTTATCTGCCACTGTGACCTGAAAGCAACGTTCTCCAAACTGGGTACCTACAAGATGGAGGCAACCTGGATCTCTTGTCAATGTTTATAAAAGACCTCCCCAGAAGAGCTGATGGACTTGCAGTGATTGTTTTCAGAGTAGTAAATAAACTGTTATGTGTTAAGCCACTGAGATTTGGAGTCTTTTTTGGTACCACAACATACATCATCTAACCTAATCTGACTAATAACATAGAGCTCTAAAATGTTTATTTCATTATTCACATAAAATCTTCCATTACATCTTTCTGTAATCTGGAGATTGATTCAGAGGTGATCGTTTTTGCATAGTAGAAGGAAATGCAAATTTCATTTGCATTTTTTAATGTAATGACTGTAAGAAGAGAATGGTCTAGCATAATATTTCATGCTTATCAGCAATGCTGACAGACAAGGAAGTAAAGCTTCATTATTCCTCTGATTATAGCCAAAATGATCTTCCAGTAAAGGAATTGGGAAAGAAATATAAAAAACACTCAGTGGTGACTTGATGAAGAAGAGGAATGCTGCTTTTTAGATGTAAGTCAATGTGATATGGCAGAGAAGAGTGATATGAAAATATGTAGAGAACAGTAGGCTAAAGAGATTTAGGTGATCATGTAAAATATAAAATCCATATTGACAAAATAATTTTCCCTTATGCAAAAAGCACTAAAATTATTATTAGTGATTTGCTTTATGTGAATCATAAGAATAATAACTTTAGCCAGAACATTCAACTAACATAGACGGTGGAAAGGAAAGCAGAAGGAAACTCAATAAGAAAGTAGATGTGAGAGGAGAAAAAATCAATACGATCTAGATTAGGAATGTAATTGCAAACACAAAAAGAATTTGAAAGATCTCAGGCTGAAAAAGGATTAGATTGGAGATAAAGAGAATGAATAAAACTTGAGGTTCTGGTTTTATATCTTGTGATGTGATAATTCCTTTATTATAAATTCATCTTGAGAAAAGCATACATTTGACATTGTAACTCTGTAGTTATTTCCTGTTTAACCATATTTAGTTTACAGAACAATATTTGATATGATGTAGGCTAATACTACTTCATGATCATGAAAATTGTAGCCCAACATTCAAACATAGCTATGCACTTCAGAGCTGAACTGATTTTCCTAGCCCTTACTGAGCTGCGAACAAGATGTATTCTATCTTCAAATGGCTCTATCAGTTTTACTTGACTTTTTCATGATGCTTAGCTTAATCTACCTTCTATTGTGTATTTTGTTATAATTATTAAGAGCACTGGCTCTTGGCAAAGCACCAGGTTGAAATTCTTGGCATATCGTTTCTTAATGTATGACCTTAATTAAGTTAGTTTTAACCTCATTGTGTATCAATTTTCTCAGATACAAAATCAGGAAAAATATTTTTTAATTATCTATTTCTAGGATTATTATATAAATAAGACAAAATAACATTGAAAGAATTTAACACAGTTCCTGGCACATAGTAAGTGCTCAATAAATGGTATTTTAAGTTTTTTCTCTTATCATCATCAGCATCATCAATATTATATCATCATCACGATTGCATTTTAACTTCCTTAAAGGTAATGGCTGTTTCGTCTTTTATTTATTTATTTATTTATTTATTTATTTATTTATTTATTATTTATTTATTTTTTGTATTTTTCCGAAGCTGGAAACGGAGAGACACAGTCAGACAGACTCCCGCATGCACCTGACCGGGATCCACCCGGCATGCCCACCAGGGGGTGATGCTCTGCCCCTCCGGGGCTACGCTCTGCCGCGACCAGAGCCACTCTAGCGCCTGGGGCAGAGGCCAAGGAGCCATCCCCAGCGCGTGGCCATCTTTGCTCCAATGGAGCCTCGGCTGAGGGAGGGGAAGAGAGACAGAGAGGAAGGCGAGGGGGAGGGGTGGAGAAGCAGATGGGCGCTTCTCCTGTGTGCCCTGGCCGGGAATCGGACCCGGGACTTCTGCACGCCAGGCCGACGCTCTACCACTGAGCCAACTGGCCAGGGCAATCGTCTTTTATTTTTTGCATTGATGGTGCACAGTGTTTTGCCACTGATAGGCTTTTCATGATTTTCATTAAACTAAATTAATTTGTCAGGCCCTGGAAGAAAGAATCTGAATAAATACAATATATCAAATGCTATGTATAAGTCCCTCACCTCACATTTTAAACAACTTATTGGACTATAATTCACATACCATGTGATTTATCTTTTAGAAGTATCAATGCGACTGACCAGGTGGTAGCTCAGAGGATAGAGCGTAGGACTGGGACATGGAGGACCCAGGTTCGAAACACCAAAGTTGCTGGCTTGAGCACAGACTGATTTGGGTTGAGCAAGGCTCACCAGCATGAGTCCAAGGTCGCTGGCTTGAACAAGAGGTTACTCGGTCTGCTGTAGCACCCCGGTCAGGCCACATATGAGAAAGCAATCAATGAACAAAACAACTAAGATGCCACAACAAAGAATTGATACTTCTCATCTCTTTCCCTTCCTGTCTGTCCGTCCCTATCTGTCCCTCTCTCTGTTTCTCCCACAAAATAAATAAATAAAATAAAATAAAAATATCAATGGTTTTTTAGTATATTTATAGATGCATACAAGCAAAACCACAATCAGTAATAGTATATTTTAATCTCCTCTAAAAGAAACTCCACATTCTCTCTTCCCTACTGTGTCCAGGCCTCCCCAGTCCTAAAGCACTATTGACATATTTCTGTCTCTATAGTTTTCCCTATTCTGGTCATTGCAAATAAATGGAATTATAAAAGATGTGATCTTTTATAGTTTTCTTCTTTCATTCCCTTCACTTACCATAATATTTTCAGGGTTCATTCATTTTGAAGCATGTATCAAGGACTAAGTAAACCAAGATGATATGAAAGAAAATTTAGTGCATCCTACAAAATTTCTGCTGGAATCAGCAGAAACACACCTCCATACTTAGAGGTGTTGGGCATCATTAATCTGATTTACACTGCTTAAAATATTGTAGGCTATTTGAGGGATTATGTTTTATGGACATAAAATATTCAAATAAAGATTCATGAGAGAGAAACTGTACCAAATTTTATGATGTATGCTAATAACAACACAAGGTGAGTAAGTATGATTTTGTTCTCAGAAAGTTGGCAACAGTAGAACATAGTTTCAAGAAGACTATGGATATGTGAAAATTCACTCCAATAAATTACCATATTGAACTGAGGATAGCTCTGTTGAAGCACATCAGCCTCAGGTGCTAAAAATAGCTCAGTACTAGAGTATTGGTCCAAAATAGGGTTGCCAGGTGGATCCCAGTTGGGACATATGTGAGAGTCTGCCTCACTACTATTATCTTCAGTTTCCTTACCTTAAAAAAAAAGAAAAAAGATGAACTATATGGTATTCTCAGCTATCATTTCTCAGAAACTGTTTACTAAAATCAAATGATTATCATTATTAATAATGTTATTATAAATTATCTTCTTGCTAGTTAATTGAGCATTTTTTCCCATGTGAGGTAAGTAAATTTTGATTTTGTTCTTGAATTTGACCTGAAATAAAGTTTATAGAATTATTTTATATACCACAAAATGGTCGCCTATTCTGCTATCTGAAAATTCAAAATACCATAGCTCCATGGAAATGTATGAAATATAACTAGAAACTAACTGAATGGCCATTAAAGTAACAATTTGTATCACTTAAAATGGTTATAAGGCCCTGGCCCCTTGCCTCAGCAGTAGAGTGTCAGCCTAGCATGTGGAAGTCCTGGGTTTGATTCCAGGCTAGGGCACACAAGAGAAGCATCCATCTTCTTCTCTACCTTTCCCCCTCTCCTTTCTCTCTATCTTTTTTCCTCCTGCAGCCAAGGCTCCATTGAAACAAAGTTGGCCAGGGTGCTGAGGACAGCTCCATGGCCTTTGCCTCAGGAGCTAGAATGGCTCCAGCTGCAAGGGAACAATGCCCCAGGTGGGCAGAGTATCATCCTCTGGTGAGCATTCCTGGTAGAAGCTGGTTGAGCACATGTGGGAGTCTGTTTGACTGCCTCCCTACTTATAACTTCAGAAAAATACAAAAATAAAAATAAAAATGGTTATATCAAGTCATCAGACATTTGCATAGACTTTATTTTTCAGAAAATCTTAATGAAATATTTCAAATAATACTAAGAATAGCCAGTGAACATATAGCCTTATAAAAGGCAGGTTATTCTCCATACAAGGAGAAAAACCTTGAAGTTTGAGTACTGATATTTGGTTTGTACATTGGCTGCGTGACAGCTGTGCAGATTGTGAAGTTAGTGTTCCAGCCTGAATAGTTTCAGACTGTGAAATTTCATGAAAGAACTTTAGATAATAATGTAATGACTCAGGAAGGCATTTATTTTATTTTTTTTAGTTAAATCTGACTACAAAGTAGTTTCCTGAAAAACCTGTTTTACAGAATTGATTTTAAAGAATATCTCCAGAAACTTTTAGTTTATGCTAAAAATTAAAATATTTGTACTTGTTGCTCCTTTGTTTTCCTTTGACAGCATTGTATCAATATGTACAGGATCCAAATACATAGTGTATCCAAAGCACAACATCACCCAACCCCCAATTCTCTGAAGAACTACTGTAGGTAATCAAGTCTCATACCAAACAAAGGAATCTCATGTTATCTCTTCTCCAACCTCATTGCAGGATTGTTGTCACATATATATAAAATAAGGTTTAATATACTTATGTGTCTCTGGACTTGGTACTCCCTTTTTATATAAGTATTACTAAGCTTATTTTCTATACATAAACAGTAGCAACTGTTCATTGATAGCCATAAGATTAGCTCCTCCCATTCCAACTCAGAATCTATGCCAGATCATAGATGCAAAATATTTTACCTAAACATAGTTATATAGTTGCCATTAATGATATACCAGTAAGGGTTATTAAATGGGTATGGCCTAAATTACTGGGTTTTGATTAATTGATGCTGCAATTCTTTCATGAACTTTATTTGTAAACTTAGGTGCAAAATGTTAATGCCAAATTTAGAATGTGTGGAGATTAAATGTGCATGCCTTGGAGACAGGCTTTCTCAAGCAACCCTACAATCAAACAAGATAATTAATGAAAAATTTAGGTTTTAAACTCCAGCTCCTAAACCACTCCCACTTATTTTATTTCTAAAAGCAACAAATATATCTGGCATCCTAATATTGCACCCCCTACATATGTGTGTAGGTATTCATGTTGATCTATCACCAAAATGCAAATAGTAAAATAAGTCTGTATTTTTTAAGACTTCATTTTCTCTTGTCTTCTCTTCATGATACGGATTATCTCCTTCTACAGAGATAACTGTAATCCTCTTATTTTGTACCGAACAAAACATAATTATTTTGTTATCAATATATATTATTTTCAACCCATCCACATCATACTCTTATCTACATTCAATTAGTTTAGCTAAATTTGTTTTGAAATGTATTACATTTACTTTCTACTTCAACCTTCATAGGATTAATTTACCTAGATCTTCAGATAAAATCTATAAGAACATGTTTTCCTTTATTATAACCTATTTACTCAGATAAAAATTTTACCAGTCAACAGTAGTTTAATATCCTCATTAAATATATCACAAATGAGTAAATAAAATCCATGACTAAATATAGTTCAAAACAATCTCAGTAATATTTCAGTACATGAAAACAAAGTAAAAATAGAGAAATAAACATCTACCAAAATTTGAAACTTAAAATATTCTATGGCTATTAAGCAGTCAATTTCTGCCTGATTGTCACATATCTCTAGACCTAACTAAAACTCCCATAAGTACGTTTTCTATATGCCCAACAGTAGTTTTGTATAAATCTTTAACAATAAAATTCTAAAACACACTTGTAATCAAGTAACAGGACAAAATTCATTTATCCTTAATATATATTTATATATGCACATGTATAAAAAATTGCATATAGATATATGGCTCACATCCACCCTGCCATAGATATTAGGATGTACAAAGAGCACTACCAAGGAGAATTGTATGAATTAGGGACCAAATCATTTAACAAATGACACACACAAATTAAGATGATCTGAAAGAACTTATTTAATAAAGGGCTATTTATAAAGGTGTTGACAGTGTTTAAGTGAACCACAAGACATAGTGCAGCAAACTGGAGCTATTACCAATGAGTTATTCCTTCTATGCCCGTAGGGACAAGAACTGTGAAGGTGAGAGTTGTGTATAGAAGGCCACCATGAGCAGAGAATAGTCATAGTCAGCCTGGGCTAACATTTCAGAGAACAAATACCCTTATCTCATTTCCTTCCTTGCTTCTGATTGCCTATTGTGGTTTCTCATTAGCTGAATCCAACTGGAAATCAGAAGTCATGGGATCTCATCAATATAGTCCATATAGGTCAGCCTCCTGGGACACAGAGCAAATTAAGAAGGGTGGAGGGTGGAGGTAGAGGGGCAAATGAAAGTTACTTAGCACTGCCCACTTCTTTTGTACTTCAGCATCCCTTCTGGTCCTTCCTCTGAGTGAAAATTTTATGTCTCCACCAAAGGGAATGAGTGAAGTCACACAAGCTAACATATTGCAGGTAATATCACTTTGATCATACTTCACCTAAAACATTAACCACTACAAATGTTATTTATTAAAATAGTAGTGACATGTAGGGAAAGAGAAAAAAAAACATAAAGCTTAGTGCTACATTTCCCCCTCTCTAACTATTCATGAGGCTAAGTTGATAACCATAGCTGCCTTTCTTGTCCTTTTCTGTGCTCCTTTTACCTTCTTTCAGCACCTGGATGGATGAGGTTCTTTATCTGTTTGGGTGTCACAAGCCTTTATTCCTGAAGGATCTGAGTCCCATGGTCATTCCTTTTTCCAGTTGTTGCAATGTCCACTTATGAGGACAGTTGGGCAGGGGAGTAAATAGAGGTACCACTTCCTGTTACACACTTGACCAACTGTGAAGCCTCTGGATTCCAAACATAATTCTCTTTGACCCACGTGTAGCAGCAACCCATTTCCCCTTAAAATTAGAATTAATTACCTAGTCCAATACAGTAACTCTCTTCATTGTCTATTAGTTTAGTGGCATAAAGAGCTTAAAAACGTTTACAAAGTGGGCTCAGCTTCCCATCCATGAATTTGTTTCCTGGTAGAAATATCATTCCATTGTACACTGGGATTTTGAAATGTACCAAGCATAATTGTAGGAATGGAATCAAGTGGGTTTTTTTTTTAGTATGTTATGAGCTTTAATAGTAGGAAAGGCCACCTCCACCCACCACTTAATTCTTAACTATGGAAGAAATAACACCATTTACTGGCCACAGGTTTAGAGTATATATGACGCCTTTTAGGAAAGCATTTTAAACTTGCATGTTGTCTTCTCCTAATTGTCATAACAAATGAATCTTCAACCAATCTTATAAAGCACATAGTAAAACCAGTGAATTCTGTGAGAATGAGCTCATTGCTATAAAATGTATTTCTTAGTTAGAAATAATATTATGTGAGATACCATGTCAATAAATTAAAGCATTTTATAAGTCCATGAATAGTTGTTCTGGCACAATCTTTACAGACAGAGAAGAGAAATCAATATCTAGAATATTTGCCTGTCCTATCAAGGACAAAGTGTTGTCTCCTCCATAAGAGGAGTGGTTTAGTATAATCACTCTGGTATCAGACAGCCTGTTCATCCACTGGAAATTTTACCATATTCAGTGCTTATTATAAGTCTTTTCTGTGAGCATGTTGGGCACTCAAAAGTGGTGGTAACCAAGTCAAGTCTGGTACAGAAAATATCACATTTTTGAACCCTTACATAGTCACTACTCCAATCACCATGTATACTTTATACATAGACCTGTTGAATATGCATAAGAGTTACTGGAGAAAGTGCTTGACTAATCAATGGAGTCGGTCATAGGCCCTGGCCAGTTGGTTCCGTGGGAGAGCAACAGCCTAGCATGTGAAAGTCCTGGGTTCGATTCCTGACCAGGGCACACAGGAGAGACACCCATCTGCTTCTCTACTCTCTCCCTCTCCTTCCTCTCTGTCTCTTTCTTCCCCTCCTGCAGCCAAGGCTCCACTGGAGCAAAGTTGGCCTGGGCACTGAGGATGGCTCCATGGCCTCTGCCTCAGGCACAAGAATGGCTCCAGTTGCAATGGAGCAACTCCCCAGATGGGCACAGCATCACTGCCTGATGGGCATGCCAAATGGATCCTACTCGGGTGTATGTGGGAGTCTGTCTATCTCTCTGCTTCTCACTTCAGAAAAATATAAATAAATAAATAAATAAATAAATAAATAAATAAATAAAACAAAAGAGCAGATAATTTTTCTCATATGATTAGTTAGACCCTTCTCTACTATAGATGCCCTCTGATCATTATCTGATCATTATTTGCATAAGCTATGAATTTCTTCACACTTAGCTCACTTACAGAGGTCTGTGCAAATACTGCTCCCCAACCTGCAATGTGAATCCCTTGTCACTGATTTCCCTATTCTCATTTCTCCACCGTTATACAAAGTCTAATATCCTGCAGAATATTTTGCACACTGAAAGGATTTCCCTTCACAAGTGACTTTCACAAACAATCCTTCAGGTCAGTGTTTTTCAATCTCTTGTCTGTGAACCGGTCTGTCAGAAATTTCTTGCCAGTCTGTGAAATAGTTAACAACCTTAATGTTGTATAAAAATTATAGACCCAATGATCTTAGTCAAATCCACTTATGCTCAGGATGATTTCTGCCTCAACGGTCCCTGAAATAATTCTCCTATTTTCATCAGTCCTCAAGGATAAAAAGATTTAAAACCACTGTTCTGTGTGGTATTGCATACCACTCCGATCAGGCCTATGGTTTTCCTCCTTATTAACTACTCATAAGATAGTAGATGTGTTTGAGGGAGAGGTGGTAAAGGCATAAAACCAGGTACCCAGAGCATCTTTGATATCTACTCATAATTAATAGACTTGTAAGTTGCCAGCAAAATTGACTGGAAGGAGAAAGATTTCACGTATACCACCTGTCGCCATATACACACACAACTTCCCCAATTGTCAACATCCAGCACCAAAAAGAGTACTTTGTTGCAATTGATGAACCTACAGTGACACATTTTTATTACCCATAGTTTACATTAGATGACAATCTTGGTGTACAGTCAGTGGGTTTGAAGAAATATATCCACTTTTATGTTATACAGAGTAGTTTTACTACCCTAAAAATCCTCTGTGCTCTGCCAACTTATTACTCCCCTTGTCCCAATTCCTGAAAACCACTTATTTTTCATTGTCTTCACAGAATGTTTGTTTGTTTGTTTTCATAATGACATATACATGGAATTATATAGTATGTTGACTTTTCAGATTGTGTTTTTTACTTAGTAATAGGCATTTTAAGGCTTGAGAGTTCATTTATTTTTAATCATTGAATAATACTTTGTTTTTTGATGTACCACAAATTATTTATTCAGTCACCTACTGAAGGATATCTTAGTTGCTTCCAATTTTTGCTTATCATTAATAAAGTTGCTATAAACATCAGTGTGCAAGTTTTTGTGTGGACATACTTTTTTATTGAATTTGTTGGGGTGATATTGGTTAATAAAATTATATATGTTTCAGTGGTACAATAGTATAATACATCACCTGTATATTGTATTGTGTGTTCACAACCCCATGTCAAGTCTCTTTCCATCACCATAAATCTCCCCTTTATCCTCATCTATCTCTCCTACCCCCTTTTTCTCTTCTAATCCCCATACTATTGTGTAGGTCTTTGAAGTTTCTTTTCTTTGCTTAATTTCTTCACATTCTTCACCCATCTCCCAAACCTTCATGCCCTCTGACAACTGTCAGTCTGTTCTCCATATCTATGAGTCTATTTCTATTTTGTTTGTCAGTTTATTTTGTTCATTAGAGTCTACATATAAGTGAAATCATATGGTATTTGTCTTTCTCTGACTGGCTTATTTCACTTAGCATAGTACTCTCCAGGTCCACTCATGCTGTCAAAAAAGGTAAAAATTTCCTTTTTAAAACAGAATAGTATTTCATTGTGTAAATATACCACAACTTTTTAATTCATTCATCTACTGATGGGCACTTGGACTGCTTCCAAATCTTGGCTATTGTAAATAATGCTGCAATGAACATAAGTACATGTATTCTATTTAATTATCACATGATTAAGTTATCTCCTCAAAATTTTTACATTTTATTCTAGATCTGTTTAGCTCAGCTATATATGACTTCCATTTTATAATGAAATGCTTCTGTGAACATCCAAATTCATGGTTGGGTGAATCAAATAGCACCAGTTCATATGAACAAGAATTTTTTTCTAGGGCCCATCCTTAATCCAGCTGTTTTTAAGAGAAAAATGAATTGGTGTAAGATTTTCTCCCAAACCAATGGGCTCTGAGCTATTATCTTCCCATTGGGGTTTGCCAGAGGCTAACATCTCTTTCTGTCACAGAAACTTCTCATACCTTTAGGATCTCTGATAATACAGCCTTAGCTATAAAGCATGTTGCACTGAAGCTTGGAAATGATGTAGAACGCTTTTTTTTCTAGAACCTAGTTAAAATTAGAAGCTTTACAGATTACCAAAAGATCAATCAAAGCAACTTCCCAAATGCAAAGAGAACCACCAAGCAATGTATCATTGTCTATTCCATGTAAATATAAACAGTTTCTGGTGTTCTTAACTGATGAGAAGATAAAGGAAAATATTTTACAAGTCAGTAGCAGTATGCATGATTCCAGGGGTTTTGTACATTTGCTGCAATAAATGTATGGCACCTGAAACCACAGCTACAGTTGACATCACCTATTGATTATTAGCAATTATCAACAGTAATTTTTTATGATCCATCTAGCTTCTGGACCAGTCAAATAAGTGTGATAAATGGGAGTGTAAAATGAATCTTTTTTTTTTTTTTTTTTGCATCTCTAAATTCTTTGATGAAGGCATTAATTCCTATAAATTCTTCAAGGATTTTTATTTTGTTTTCTTAGAAGAGGCTCCCACTTCACTTTTTCTACAATTATAGCCCTCTATAAGGCTGTTTTTCTACAACAATAGCCTTCTCACTTGACATAACCTCACTTTATAGTTCGATCAATTCTATAAAGTATTTCCACTTAACTCCATGAGACAAGAAGCCACTGAAAAATTCTGCCAGTTATTTAATAGAGCTATTCTTGCTATCTATAGACTCTGCAGCCAGGGACATAACAGAACAAGTTTTCATTTTAAATAGGTGTAATGTGAAATAGATGTTGGAGAAGAATCTATTCCTCTCCTGATTTCACTGAGGTTCCTACTTTGACATGTAAACTATACTGGCAATTTTGTCTCTAGTCATCAGCCAAAATCCCAGGCAAGTAGCTACTAATGCAAAAAAGCTAGAGTAGTTTTCTTCCCTCAGTGTAGTTTTTTTTTGGGTTAATGGCTGTGGGTATCATTGGAGAAGAAGCGGTCACGGCTTTGACCCAATTCAAGTTGAGAATTTGGAGAAGCCATGGTCCCCACTTTGGTGACTCAAGTTAGACTAGTAAATAGATTTGACATTTTCTCATCTTTATTATCCACTAGCAACTTAATAGGCTGTAAGTCTATTTAATTTCTAGGCCACAGTTTGCTGTATGCCAAAATACTCTGATTATTATTACATTCCTACTTTTACTGAGAAATTGCAACACCTTGTTTTTGATACTTAAATATTGCTACTGCACCTCTACCATACCAGTATCCTATTATTGCCATTGACATCAGGAAACCCAAATACACTACAACATCCCTTATTGTTGTCTTTGACTTCCAGAGTTCAACTTCTACAGAATTGAGAAGATTATATATAATAAATTCATCCCAACATTTCCATTTATCCAGGACTTTGGCCTCTTTCCTCTAATTACAGTGGTTCTCAAACATCAGTGTGTATCAGAATTACATGGAAAATTTATTAAAACACATATTACTGTGTACTATGCAAAAAGCTTCTCAGTAAGTAAGACTAGGTGGTCCCCAAGAATTTGCATTCTAACAAGTCTCCAGGTTAAGCTGATAATGCCGAACTACTGTTGGTCAAATAAGTTTGTAAATATGATGTATATGTTTGCTCGCTTATAGTTTGCATTGGATGTGGGAGACAAGGCTATAAGCCAGCAAAGTCCTTATAGCCTAAGGCTTAGTTTTAAGACTAAGCCTTTCCCACCTTTTTAATACTAAGATCATTTCAACATCCTTCTAATACTAAGATCTTCTCAAAACTAAGCTTTTCCCCACACCCTTGACTGTTGCATGATGGGGGGTGGTGCACTCTTATGACAAATCCCATTTATGCCTCAGATAAGTAGCTTTGTATCAGAGATTTCCTTATTTGTATATTGGCTTAAAGGCTTTAATTTCTACACTACACATAAGGCAGACCAAGGGCTCTCTCACACTGTTCTTGCCATCAGTATTGCAGAGGAGAGACAGCCAAGATGGTGGAGTGCTGAAGGAAAAGCCAGCTTGTGCAGAGTTTGTGCAGATAGAAGGAGATGGGGAGCAGAGGTGAATAAGGCTGGTGGGACCTTTGTTTCTAGGAATACTCAAATGAGTCAGTGGCTTTGGGAGCTCTGAATGGAAAAGAAAGTGTTTTCCCACTATGTGTATTTCTTGCCCACCAGGTGCAAGCTAGGATTAAAGCTAATGGCCCACTAGTTCTTGGCTCTGTTGCTTTATTACCATCTGTTCAAACCAACATGAACCTGTATTGGCCAGGCAGCTCTGATAGTGGCTGTGGCTACTGGCATTACAGCTACTTTTTGAGAACCATTGCTCCAGTATATACCAAGGAAATACAGGTTTACCAACATTTTTGCCTTATTAATGGTAGGACATTTTTTAAACTTTATTTCATTTTCAATTACAGTGTAATTCAAGATTATTTTGTATTACTTTTAGGTATACAACATGGTGATTAAATAATCATTTACTTTATAAACTTTTCCCCCTGGTATTTCCAGTACCCATCTGGCAGTATATATAGTTATTACAATATTATTGATTGTATTTCTTATTCTGTACTTTATATCCTCATGAAAATTTTGTAACTATCAATATGTACTTCTCAATCCTTTCACCTTTTACACTCAATCCCCCAATCCATCTACCTCCTGTCAACTAATCTATCCTCTGTATCTACGAGTCTGTTTCTATTCTGCTTGCTCATTTATGTTGTTCTTTAGGTTCTACATATAAGTGAGATCACATGGCATTTGTCTTTATCTGATTCACTTATTAAACTTAACATAGTAGCCTCTAGGTCTATTCATGCTGTTGCAAATGGTAAAATTTTGTTTTTATATGTCCAAGTAATAGTCCATTGTACATATGTACCTCTCTTTATCCACTCAGTTTTTGATGGCACTTGGATCGTTTCCATAGCTTGGTTATTGTAAATATTGCTACAATAAATATACACATGCATATATCATTTTGAATTAGTGCTTTAGGTTTCTTCAGATATATTCCCAGAAGTGTTTTCCTCAATTTCCCTTTGTTTCTAGTAGTTTCTAACTACTTTTGCTTTATATACTGAAACCTTTATCTTTTTGCTCAAAACGTCTCTTATAAGCAACATATTATTGAGTTTTATTTATAACTCAGTGCTGTTACATGATTTGATAACTGATCTAGGCCACTTGCAATTTTGTGTGTGATAATTATTATACCTTGCTGCAAGGATAGATGACAATGTTTTTGGTTATTTGTTTATTTGCATATGGACATACAGTTGTGGTTGTAGGACTGAGGACCTTGTTTCTTTGCTGGCTGAAAGCTGAGACAGGTCTGTGCTTAAAGAACATTGGCACTATTTCTCTTGCTTTCCATGTGTTTCCCTTCTGCATCAGTTTATTGCATCCCTACCATGATTTGAACCTTTTTGACGTTCCCTTATGCAACATCTCTCTAAAGTTCAAATTAAAAAAAAAAAAATTCTGGGCCCTGGCCGGTTGGCTCCGTGGTAGAGCGTCGGCCTGGCGTGCGGAAGTCCCGGGTTCGATTCCTGGCCAGGGCACATAGAAGAAGCGCCCATCTGCTTCTGCATCCCTCCCCCTCTCCTTCTTCTCTGTCTCTCTCTTCCCCTCCCGCAGCCGAGGCTCCATTGGAGCAAATATGGCCCAGGCGCTGGGGATGGCTCCTTGGCCTCTACCCCAGGTGCTAGAGTGGCTCTGGTCGCAACAGAGCGACACCCCGGAGGGGCAGAGCATCGCCCCCTGGTGGGCAGAGCATCGTCTCCTGGTGGGCTTGCTGGGTGGATCCCAGTCGGGCGCATGTGGGAGTCTGTCTGACTGTCTCTCCCCGTTTCCAGCTTCAGAAAAGTACAAAAAAAAGTTCTGTGCATTTATTGGCTACTGTAATTACCTTGGGTTCAGTTTTGGATAATTTCAGTATTTTTTTTTTACAGGGACAGAGAGAGTCAGAGAGAGGGATAGATAGGGACAGACAGATAGGAATGGAGAGATGAGAAGCATCAATCATTAGTTTTTCACTGAGACACCTTAGTTGTTCATTGATTACTTTCTCATATGTGCCTTGACCGTGGGCCTTCAGCAGACTGAGTAACCCCTTGCTCGAGCCAGTGACCTTAGGTACAAGCTGGTGAGCCTTTTGCTCAAACCAGATGAGCCTGTGCTCAAGCTGGCAACCTCAGGATCTCGAACCAGGGTCCTCTGCATCGCAGTCCGATGCTCTATCCACTGCGCCACTGCCTGTCAGGCTAATTTCAATATTTTAATGTTAGTGAGATTAATTGCATCTGCAAGTTCCCTTTTGTCATTTAATGTAATGTATTAATAAACTTATGTGGTTAAGGTTGTGGACAGTTTGGGGGACATTCTATCTATCACAATCTATCTACTAAGATTTATGTCCCTTCCAAACAAGAAAAATTATTTTCACTTCATCAAAATTTTTTAACTTTCTCATTCTGTTACAACATTAAAATTCCAAGCTCCTAAAATCTCATATAAATCTTAATTTAATAATTCCAAATCTTAACCTTCAGTGGATAGAGTGTCTTCCCAATATATGAATGTCCTGGATTTCACTCCCAGTCAGAGTACATAGGAGAAGCAACCATCTGCTTCTCTTCTACCCGACTCGCCCTTCACTCCCTATTCCCCTCCCACAGACAGTGGATCCACTGTTTGAGCATGACCCCTGGGCCTGAAGATAGCTCCATCAGAGCATGATACCCTGCAGCTCTAATACAAAGGCTTGGTAATGGAGCACTGGCCTTAAATGGGAACTCAGGGTGGATCCTGGTTGAAGCACATGCAGGAGTCTACCTCACTATCTCTCCTCCCCTCATCTAAAATAATAATAATAATAATCCCAAATCTCATCATCTAAATCAGGTATGGATGAGTTTCTAGCAATAGTCCCTTAAATTCAACTCATGCACAATTCCTCTCCAACTGTGGAACTGTGAAACTAAAGAAACAAATTATCTAGTTTCAGCATACTCTCGTGGCACAGGCATTTGATAGCTGATATAGACATTACATTTTCAAAAGAGAATATTGGATAGTATAAAAGAATCACAACTCCAAAACAGTTTTGAAATCCAGCCATTCAAGCTCTCTTATGGTTCAATAACTGGAAATAATTTTTTGTGGCTTTCATCTTTGCCCTCTATGTTCTTAGTTCTTCTCTCTCAGCATTTGGCTCTGTCCTCTGAGCCATCTTTCCTTTTTCATGATAGATAGCACATATTTGTAGCTGAGCAATTTTATCAGCCTGCCTACTGCCAGCAGCATTTTCAAGGTTCAGCAGCCTTCTTTCATTCTGTACTCTGCTTTGTCCTTTCCAATCCAAGTTGGCAATGTTTCTGCTGATATAAAATTTCAAGAACTTTGTGGGTCTCTTGAGGATGTCACAAGGATTCAGCTCATCAGACAAGAGTTGTTAGCACTACAGATCTTTCTGAGATGATCCCTTCTCTATTTCTGGCTTCTACCGAGATGTCTAAAGAAGAACACCCTTAAAATTCTTAGAGGTTTCATGATTTGTTTGTGGAGATCTCAGTCACACCCTTAATTTCTTCAAAGAACATTTTGTCTAACTGAATACTCTGACATTTTGGCTCTGTCGTATAAGTTGAAAATTTTCCAAATCACTAGTTTCTGACTTCCTTTTGTTTCACAGTACCTTCCTTAATTTATTTTTCTCTTTTTGCATTCTATTATAAACAGCAAAAAGAAACCAGGCTGCACCTTTAATGCTTCGCTTGAAAATCTCATTTAAATGACCAGGACTTGCATTTAAAAATTCTGCTTCCCATATAATGGTAGAACTATCTGGCAAGTCCAGATTTTATGGCAATGTTGACTTTCTCTAAAGTGATTTAGATTTCTCTTCCATTCTCGTCCCTTTCTTCCCAGCCAACCCAAGCAGCATCCATGTTTTTATTGACAGTGTGGTCATGACAATATAGTATTATTTTTCTTTAATACTCCTGAAAATACTTCCAACCTCCACCTACTAAATGGTTCCAACACTCCTGCATACTTTCCAGTAGTAGTTATATGACCATCCCACTTCTGCTAGCAAGATATACATTATTTTTCTACTATTGCCATAACAAATTACCAACAATTTAACATCTTTTTTTTTTGTGACAGAGACAGAGAGAAAGACAGAGAGAGAGGGACTAATAGGGATAGACAGACAGGAAGGGACAAAGATGAGAAGTATCAACTCTTCATTGTGGTATCTTAGTTGTTCATTGATTGCTTTCTCATATGTGTTTTGACTGTGTGGCTACAGCAGACTGAGTGACACCTTGCTCAAGTCAGCAGCCTTGGGCTCAAGCTGGTGAGCCTTGCTCAAACCAGGTGTGCCCACGCTCAAGCTGGCAACCTCGGGGTTTCGAACCTGGGTCTTCTGAGTCCCAGTCCAATGTTCTATCGACTGCCACCTCCTGACCAGGCCAATTTAACATCTTAAAACAGTATTTATTTATTATATCACAGTTTTTTGGGTGAAAGGCCAAGATATATTGTGGTTGGGTCTTCTGCTAAGACTTCAGAAAGCTTAATCAAGAAGTTGGCAGATCTGAGCAGGTGGTAGCACAGTGGTTAAAGCATCAGAGTGGGATGTGAACAACCCTGGTTAGAGACCCTGAGGTCGCCGGCTTGAGCGTAGGCTCATCTGGTTTGAGCAAAGCTCACGAGCTTGGACCCAAGCTGGCTTGAGCAAGGGGTTACTTGGTCTTCTGTAGCCCCACAGTCAAGGCACATATAAGAAAGCAATCAATGAACAACTAAGGTGTCACAACAAAAAACTAATGATTAATGCTTCTCATCTCTCTCTGTTCCTATCTGTCTGTCCCTATGTATCCCTCTCTCTGACTCTCTCTCTCTGTAAAAAATAAATAAATTAATTAACAAATAAAAAATAAGTTGGCAGAGCTGCATTCCTTACTGAAATATCTAAGGAGAATCTCCTTCTGAATCTATTTACATGTTGGTCAAAACATTTCCTTGTATCTGTAGTACTAAGGTCTCTATTTCCTTTCTGACTGTCAGTGGGGGCTAGTCTTTGATCTGTAAGTGGCCCACATTCTTTCCCATGTTTACAATGTTCCTCCCTTTAGCAAAAGTACATTGATTCCCTCTCATTCTTTAAATCTTTCTGATTTATCTTTCCTCTGACTCTGACTGCAGCCATAACCTGAATTATATCTGTAATCTCCCTTTCTCCCATTTGACATGTAAAATAACAGAGTCACTTGTTCCTGGGATTACTGCATAGACATATTTAGGAACCATTCTACCTACCTCAATATTTTAAATAAATTAACAGGAGAAAAGGTTATATAAGGCTATTATATTTGTCTTCAGTTAGTTGATTTTTATATTCTTGCTCAGAGTTTTTGGTTGTAATCAGTGGAAGAGACAGGCTATTACTGAGTTACTCTACTTTGGCTGACACTAGAAGTCCTGATTTTGCTTTGTAACTAATTAATTAATTAAAACAAGTGTTTATCCTGTACCTTTTATACAATAGGCACTGTGAGACACTGGGACAAAGAATCCGAACATTAAAAAACGGATAGTCTTGAGGGGCGGCAAGATGGCGATGGAGTAGGCAGATGTACCAACTTCCACCTCCCAGAACCAAAGTGGATTACAACTTAATATTAAGAACAGTCATCTGAAAAAAACAACTTTGGACTAAACTAAGAGGACTCTTTAACCAAGGAACACTGAAGAAGCCACACTGAGACTGGTAGGAAAAGCGGAAAGGCGGAGAGGGTTGCCCAGCTCCCAGGAGCGAATGGCAGCCTGGAGAGACTCGCGTGGCAGAGAGTGAGTATAATGGAGAAGGGAAGAGCCTGGGTCCCAGGAAGAAAACCCCAGCCTGCAGCCCCAGAGCCTAGAAGAGGCATATGGACAGTATTTAGCTGCGCGACAAGCCAGGATACTGTTTGCGAGAAAGAGACAGATTTTTCAGACCCAGGATTCTTCTTAAAGCAACCGTGCAGAAAACCTCTTTCACAACCACTCACCCAGGGGTGGGGTGGAAGCAGGGGGCCAGCCAGGGCTTGCAACCCAAACAAGTGAACGCAGTTGCAACATGGGGCAGTGTTAAGGCAGGGGTGGCTAGAGCATGCAGCCCAGGCACACTAGTGTGGAGACCAGGCCAGCAAAGGCTTGCAACCCAGACATGGGAGAGGTGGAAACCGCAATGACAGCCGCAGCAGGCAGGCACTAGCAACGCCCATACCCAAAAGCCCAAGGCAAGGGCAGAGAGGGTGGTGGGCCTGCTGACAGACCACACCCATCAGATACCTGTAGCCACACTCTTCTTATACATAGACAAAATAAGAAGGCAGAGAAATGCAACCCAAGTGAATTAAGAGAAATCCCTAGAAAAAGACTTGAATAAGTTGGAAATAGTCAAATTACCAGATGCAGAGTTTAAAATAATGACTGATAGGATGTTCAAAGATCTTAGAGCAACTATGGATGGACATAAAGAGCACCTGAATAAAGAGATAGCAAGTATAAAAAAGGACATTGAAATAATAAAAAAGAATCAGTCAGAAATGACAAATGCAATATCAGAAATGAAGACTACACTGGAAGGAATTAAAAGCAAGATGGATGAAGCTGAAGATCAAATCAGCAAGTTAGAGGACAAGATAAGGCATGGAAGCAGAGCAGGAAAAAGAAAAGAGACTCAAAAAGTCTGAAGGAACTCTAAGAAAGCTCTGTGACAACATGAAGAGAAATAACATCTGCATCATGGGAGTTCCTGAAGGAGAAGAGAATGAACAAGAGATAGACAATCTGATTGAAGAGATCATAGCTAAAAACTTCCCTAAATATGAAAAAAAATCACACAAGTTCAAGAAGCACAGAGAGTTCCATTAAGGATGAACCCAAAAAGGCCAACACCGAGACACATCATAATTAAAATACAAAAATTAAGAAACAAAGAAAAAATATTAAAAGCTGTAAGAGAAAGGCAGTCTATTACCTACAGAGGAGCTATCATGAGGATGACATCTGACTTCTCAACAGAAACATTAGAAGCCAGAAGGGAATGGCAAGCAATATTCAAAGTAATGCAAGACAAGAGCCTACAACCAAGACTTCTCTATTCAGCAAGGCTATCATTAAAAATTGAAGGAGAAATAAAAAGCTTCTCACAGAAAGTAAAACCCAGAGGAGGTGGAAGGAAGGAAATAATAAAGATCAGAGAAAAAATAAATGACATAGAGGCTAAAGAAACAATACAGAGGATCAATGAAACCAAGAGCTGGTTCTTTGGAAAGGTAAACAAAATTAAAGAACCTTTAACCAGACTCACCAAGAAAAAAATAGAGGACTCAAATAAATAAAATTAGAAATGAGAGAGGAAAAGTAACCACTGACACAGCAGAAATACAAATGATTATAAGAAAATACTATAAAGAACTGTATGCCATAAAATCTGACAACCTAGGTAAAATGGACAAATTTCTTGAAACATATAATCTTTAAAAAATCAATATAGAAGAATCAGAAAACCTAAACAGACCGATTTCATCAAATGAGATTGAAACAGCTATTAATAAACTCTCAACAAACAAAAGTCCTGGACCATATTGCTTTTCTGGAAAATTTATCAAATGTTCAAGAAAGAACTAACTCCTATCCTTCTCAAGCTATTTCAAAAAATTCAAGAGGAAGGAAGACTTCTAAACTCGTTTTATGAGGCAAGCATAATACTGATTCCAAAACCAGGCAAAGAAACTTCAAAGAAAGGAAATTATAGACCAATATCCCAGGTGAGATTTATTCTAGGGAGATAAGGCTGGTACAATATCCTCAAATCAATCAGTGTGATTCAGCACATAAACAAAAGAAAGGATAAAAATCACATGAGAATATCAATAGATGCAGAAAAAGCATTTGATAAAATTCAGCACCCATTTATGATCAAAACTCTCAGCAAAGTGAGGATACAGGGATCATAGCTCAACATTAAAGGCCATTTATGACAAACCCACAGCCAACATCATACTCAATGAGCAAAAATTAAAAGAAATCTCCTTAAGATCAGGAACAATGCAGGAGTGCCCCCTTTCACCACTCTTATTCAACATAGTTCTAGGACTTCTAGAACTATGTCCTAGCCACAGCAATTAGACAAAAAGAAGAGATAAAAGGCATTCAAATTGGAAAAGAAGAAGTAATACTGTCATTATTTGCTGATGATATGATATTGTATGTAGAAAACCCTAAAGTCTCAGTCAAAAAACTACTGGACCTGATAAATGAATTCAGCAAGGTGGCAGGATATAAAATCAATACTCAGAAATCAGTGGCATTTTTATTCACCAACAATGAACTATCTGAAAGAGAAATTAAGAAAACAATCCCCTTCACTATTACAACAAGAAAAATAAAGTACTTAAGAGTAAATTTAACCAAAGAGGTTAAGGACTTGTACTTGGAAAATTATAAAACATTGTTAAAGGAAATCAAGGAAGATACAAACAACTGGAAGCATATATCGTGCTCATGAATAGGAAGAATAAACATCATTAAAATGTCTATATTACCCAAAACAATCTATGAATTCCATGCAGTTCCTATTACAATACCAATGACATACTTCAAAGATATAAAACAAATATTTCAAAAATTTATATGGAACCAAAAAAAAAGAACACAAATAGCCTCAGCAATCCTGAAAAAGAAGAATTAAGTGCAGGGTATCACACTTCCTGATATCAAGCTATACTACAAGGCCATCATACTCAAAACATCCTCATACTGGCAGAAGAATAGGTATACAGATCAATGGAACAGAACAGAGAAACCAGAAATAAACCCACACCTATATGGACAATTGATATTTGACAAAGAAGTTAAGAGCATATAATGGAGTAAAGACAGTCTCTTTAACAAATGGTGTTAGGAAAATTGGACAGGTACCTGCAGAAAATGAAACTGGATCACCAATTTACACCAATCACAAAAATAAACTCAAAATGGACAAAAGACTTAAATGTAAGTCATGAAACCATAATCATCTTAGAAGAAAACATAGGTATTAAACTCTTCAATATCTCTTGTAGTAATATTTTTGCTGATTTATCTTCATGGGAAAATGAAATAAAGGACAGGGTAAACAAATGAGACTATATGAAACTATAAAGCTTTTGCACAGCAAAAGACACCATGAACAAAATAAAAAGACAAACTACACAATGGGAGAACATATTCGCCAATATGTCTACTAAGGGGTTAATAACCAAAATTTATGAAGAACTGGTAAAAGTCAACACCAGGAAGATAAACAATCCAATAAAAAAATGGGCCAAAGAAATGAATAGACACTTCTTCAAAGAAGACATACAGAAGGCCAATAGGTATATGAAAAAATGTTCAACATCACCAATCATTAGAGAAATACGAATTAAAACCACAATGAGATACCACCTCACACCTGTCAGAATGATGCTTATTAACAAAAAATGCATAATAAGTGCTGGAGAGGCTACAGAGGAAAGGGAAACTTCCTGCACTGCTGGTGGGAATGCCCTCTTGCAGACTGGTGTAGCTATTGTAGAAAACAGTATGGAGATTCCTCAAAAAATTGAAAATTGAACTGCCTTTTGACCCAGCCATCCCACTTATAGAAATATATTCCAAGGACACCATATCACTGACTCAAAAAAAGAAGTGCACCCCCATGTTTATTGCAGCATTGTTCACAATAGTGAAGATCTGGAAACAGCCCATGTATCTGTCAGTGGACAAGTGGATTAAAAAGCTTTGTTACATACACACAATGGAATACTATGTGGCCATGAGAAAGAAGGAAATCTTACCTTTTGCGACAACATGGATGGACCTGGAAACTATTATCCTAAGTGAAATAAGCCAGACAGAGAAAGAAAATATCATATGACTTCACTCATTTGAGGAATCCAATGAACAATGTGAACTGAGCAATGGAACAGAGGCAGAGGCGGGATCAAAGGGACCAGAGGGAAAGCTATCAGAGGGGAAATAGAAGAGAAGATGGGATCAGAGAAGGGAAAGAGATTAATGAAATTATATATGCATAACACAGCATTATAGAGAACAAGACAGCAAATCCTGAAAAGAAGGGGGAAAGGCATTAGGGGGAGGGGTAGAGGGGGGTGCTGAGGGGGAATAAGGGGGGTGGGAGAGATATATTTGGTGGGACACTCGAGTCTATGTAAACACAAATTAAAATCATAAATAAATAAAAGAAAGAAGGGATAGTCTTTACAATGAGTAATAAAATATCATTAAATTCTGAGGTTCAGGAAGCCTGAGCTATATTTTTAAAGACTAATTTTTCTACAAGTTGTTTGACACTGTCTTCTTGTCCCTATAATTCATTAATAGAAGTTTTATCAGAATAATAACAATGCAGCTCTTGAAATATCAACATATTCAGAAATAGCTTATATAATTTTCTGATTGACCATAAAAGGCTGTGCCAAATAGAAAAAAAAAAAGTCAGCTATTTGAAAACTGCTGCCATAGCAACAGCTTCATGGCAGCATTTCCAAAATGATATTTGTTTGAATTTGAGAGTGAAGGTTGGGGGAGAGAATGAGACTAAGAAGAAAAGCACACACACAAAAACACACACACACAAACAAAACACACACAAAGCAATTTAAAAATGTATGTCAGAAAAAAGAAATATGAGATAAAGGGTGAGATGTAAAGAAATCGAGAAATCAAATGAATATGTAAGGATTCTTCCGAGGCTGAGGTAGTGGCTTTAGTTTGCAGAGTCAATAGTGTAAATGCAAATTTTTTGGTTAATGGTTTACAAGAGGAATTAAGCATTCTTCTCTCAATATTATAAGAGAAAACTGTCACTGTCTATAATGAGCCCTTCAGAAAGATTTCTCTGGTATTGAGTTCTTCAGTAATGATGTCTTTGAGTATGACAAGAAAGCTTTAGAACACTAATTAGGAGCCCAGTTTCTAGAGATAAAAGGTCTAGATTTGAATCCTGGTTCCAAACCATCTATGAATATTTGAGCAAGTTACTTAACCTTTCTGTGCCTCAGGGTCCTGACTTATAGAATCTGAAGATTAATAATAGTACCTATCTCAATAGGGTATTGTGAAGATTAAATGAGTTTGACATGCAAAAACATAGATTAGTACCTGGAACATAGTGAACACTACTTATTACCATAGTGAGCAACAACTACAATCAGAAAATTATATATGATTATGTATCTTAGTGCATAGCCTGTTGCACAAACTTTGTGGCACTTAGGAAACAATGTACCATCATCAGGACTTATCTTCCACACCAAGGTTGACCTTTTTGAGCTTTGCAGATAACTTAAAGAAAGAGAAAGACTCCTGGAAAATAAAATGTTAATTTTTTTTTTATATAGTGTCTTCAGTGTCATAGGGCGTAAGACTAAAAGTCTTAGTCCAAGTTTGACTTATAGTGAAAGATTGAAAGAGAGACAAAAATAAATAAAGATATTTATTTTTACCAAGTTCCTCCAGAAGGTAAACTTTATGAAGGTAGGGATTTTGTTTTGTTCGGCTTTGTTACTAGTGCATTACAAACTCCTAGAACAGTGTCTGGTACCCAATAATATCTATTACATGGATAAATGTTATAATCAGTTCCAAGTACCATCCCAGTTTCACCCTTTCTCCAACATAATGCTAATTATTCATATGACATTGGGATTGGGAGACCGTAGGAAACATTTACTTACGTGAGTGAAGATAATCAGTTAGTAGATTTCTTCCCTCACTTTAGGAGATGTCAAATCTTATCTTATCCAAAGACTTCCTTCTATCTTTTGATATTTCAGGTAGACAATAAACAGGCATTTAGGGTCCCAAGCCAGCTATTAAAAATTCTACATTTATCCATTTTTCTTAAAATATAACCTTTTTATAGGTGGATGTGAATGGTGTTCTAATTTAATTAATTGTGGATTAAAGGAAAAATGAAAATTCATTATGTAAATATATTTTCATTCAAAGCAATCAGGCCTTAAATCCATTAATTACTTTATTTTTCTAACAGTGCTTTTTAAACTTTAACATAGATTAGAATCTCCTGGAAAACATGTTAAAACACAGTTTGTTGGTCTTCACCCACAGCATTTTTAATTCAGGTCTGATATGGGGCCCGATAATTTGCATTTTTAACAAGTTTCAAGGTGATGTTATTGAGACTGTTCCAGGGACCACACTTTGGATGTCACTGATCTAACAAAAATTTTGAGTGCCAACTATATTTTAGGTACTCCCTTATATGTTGGATATACAGTAGTAAACATAAGTAATGTATGTATGATCATGGAGACTACAGTACAATGTGAAGAATAAACAAAAATATATAAATATCAGGTTTGAAAAGTGCCATAAAGAAAATAAAAGCCAGCTAAGGGAGTAAAAAGGGATGGGGTACATTTATAGACAGGGCAGTTAAGAAAGATTTCTCAACTTAGTGGCATTTAGCAGATACTTTAATGAATTTGAGTTAATGGCAGAAGAATTGAACTCTAAACAATTCTAGAATTAACATCTGTTCTCCTTTTGATTTTTAATATTATATTTCATAAATCAATTGCTACTTCAAAAATATTTTTGTGACAGTCCTTTAAAATCTGAGATAATTAGCAGTTGGATAAAAAATTAACATAGATCTGTTCAAAACAAGAAAAAAACCCTTTCCCATCTGTTTTCAAGACTTAACTTGTAACTTGTTTCCTGCCTCTCAAAGAGGCAGTGATAATGCTCCTCTTTATGCACAAACGTTGGGGCTCTAAAAGGGTCAGGTATGACCTTAAGTATAAAAAAAACAAAAAAGCAAGCTACTCAGGAAGATTTTCAGAACTCTTTATATTTTGAAGGACTCAAAACAACAGCCTGCCTCGCGTGGTTCTTCCACATCCTTAACAAAGACAGACTCCCGGACTCCTTCTAAAAAAAGAATGGATGCTGGTACAACATGATATGTGGAACTGCAGTTTTCCTCTTGTCTTAGAAACAAGCAGAGTTCCTTAAGAGTGTTCATTCTAACAGCAAATTCTGCATCAAAATATATTCATGTGAAGAAAGAAATCAGTTCTGTTTCTTACATAGCTATATTAACATAAATAAAAGTGTGTTATAAAAGGAGAAGTAATGAAAGATATTTGTTAGAAGCAACTCTTTGTTACAATTGACTGAGATTAGAGTTATAATTTTTATTTCTGACAATTTATAATATCAATTCCCTGAATAAATAGAACTGACACTGTCTATTGTTTAAAAAATGCTCCAAATTTTCTCGTTAATTACCTGAATTTCAAGGTTTTGTTTACTTTTCTTATTTGTCTTGCCTTTGTAATGATACATTTAGTAAAATTCTCTCAGATCCAAGATTCTGTGCAGTTTGATAATCATCTGGGCAAGCAGGGTGCCGCCGAAGGAAGACTGCTGAAATGAGAGGAGCAGTTCTCAAGGAGAAGTCATGTAATTAGAAAATGACTTTGTCCATGAGTTTAGTACCTATGTTTTCTCCTATGTAACTTATTGTTTCAGGTCTTATATTTAGGTCTCTGATCCATTTTCAATTAATTTTGGTACAAAGAGACAAACTGTAGTCAAGTTTCATTCTTTTGCATGTGGCTTTCCAGTTTTCCCAGCATCATTATTTGAAGAGGCTTTCTTTTCTCCATTGTGTGTTTTTGGTTCCTTTATCAAAGATTGTTTGACCATATATATGTGGTTTTGCTTTTGGGCTCTCTATTCTCTTCCATTGGTCTGAGTGTCTATTTTTCTGCCTATACCATGCTTTTTTGATTATCGTGGTTCTATAATATAATTTGAAGTCAGCTATTGTAATGCCCCAGCTTTGTTCTTTTTCCTTAGGATTACTTTGACTATTCGAGGTTCTTTTATAATTCCATATAAACCTGATAATTATTTGTTCCATTTCTTTAAAAAATGATATTGTAACTTTGATGGGAATTGCATTAAATTTGTATATTGCTTTGAGTAATATGGTCATTTTGACTATATTTATTCTGGACCTTGGCCATCAAGAGCATTTTATGAATTTGACTCCAAAGGCAAGGGAAGTGAAGGCAAATATAAATGAATGGGACTACACCAGACTAAGGATCATTTGCAAAGCAAAAGAAACTGACAACAAAACAAACAGACAACCAACTAAATGGAAGATTATATTTTCAAACAACAGCACAGATAAGGGTCTAATATCTAAAATATACAAAGAACTCAAAAACTCAACAAAAAACAAGCAAAGAATCCAATATAAAAATGGGAAGAGGACATGAACAGACATTTCTCCCAAGAAGAAATACAAATGGCCAATAGATATATGAAAAGATGTTCATCTTCACTAGCTATTAGAGAAATGCAAATCAAAACTATAATGAGATACCATCTCACACCTGTTAGATTAGCTATCAACAAGACAGGTAATAACAAATGTTGGAGAGGCTGTGGAGAAAAAGGAACCCTCATTCACTGTTGGTGGGAATATAAAGTAGTGCAACCATTATGGAAGAAAGTATGGTGGTTCCTCAAAAAATTAAGAATAGAACTACCATATGACTCAGCAATCCCTCTACTGAGTATATACCCTCAAAACTCAAAAACATTGGTACATAAGGATATATGCAACCCCAAGTTCACTGCAGCATTGTTCATGGTGGCCAAGACATGGAAACAACCAAAAAGCCCTACAATAAATGATTGAATAAAGAAGATGTGTCATATACACTATGACATACTACTCAGCCATAAGAAATGATGACGTTGGATCAGTTACGACAACATGAATGGACCTTGATAACATTATACTGAGTGAAATAAGTAAACCATAAAAAACTAAGAACTGTATGATTCCATACATAGGTGGGACACAAAATTGAAACTCATGTACAAGTGTGTGGTGGTTACCAGGGGGAAGGGGTGGGGGAGGGAGGGGCACTTAGAGAACCAGATAGAAGGTGACGGAGCACAATTTGACTTTGGGTGATAGGTATACAACATAATCAAATGTCAAAATGATCTGGAGATGTTTTCTCTGAATCTACATACTCTAATTGATCAATGTCACCCCATTAAAATTAATTGTCTAAATAAAATTTAAAAAAAGAAAATGCCTTTGGTTGTGTGCCAAATATGCAGGCTTAAAGAGATTTACAGGAGACAAAAGATTTGCATTGTTTTATGTCAAGTTTCTAACACTAAACTGGGGAGACATACACTAGATAAAATCAGTTTAGATACACAAAATGAATGGCAAATGCATCTTAAAATAGCACCTGAGAAACAAATGAATACAAGAGAAAGAAATACTTTGGATATAAAAGGTATTTTGGATTCACTCAGAGTACCTGATTCTAGGTTCACAGGATCCTTGGAAAAAACTCCTTTCTTTCTGAGACTGAGTTAAGGACATTATTAAAATACTGCATATATACTCAAAGCACCAAACATTACAAAGAGTACAACTTTGCTGACATCCTATCCAAATAATATCTCAACATATTGCCTTATATCAATAGAAATTTAGGTATTAACTACATCTTTTTAAGACATTGAAGACTCCTATTTTAAAAAAACAAACAAACATGAGTCAGATAGGAGTAGAAATCATTAGTTAATTAACCATGTAGTTATTGAACACCCACTGCACACTAGGTGCTGTGCTTGGTGTAATTGGTACAACAATGAACACAACTGGGTCCCTGAATTAAAAGAATCTCTAGTCTGGTAAGGGAAATACACATGGAAACATGTTATTAAAATACATGGTAAACAGTGTAGCTAGGGGTGATGGGCAAAGTAGAGCTGGAATATTAGGATCACAGGAGAAAGCCACCTAACTCCAAATGGGAGTTGCATCAAGAATGCCTTCCCAAAGAAAGTAACATTTGAGCTGAAACAAAGAACACAAATAATTTTTGAAACAGTGAGTAGGAGAAAGTTACATAAAAAGACTAGATATATTAATTTCCAATAGAAAATTATACCAAATAAATTATTAATTAAATGGGTAAAGAAATAACACACAAATGGAGAGCAACACAGGAAGTATGATGTGTTAGACACACATGCAAGCAAGTAAAAGTCATTACATATTTTAGTGCCTTAGCATAGCATTTAAGATCAAACATCATTTTGATCCTATTCTTCTTTTCTAAATCTCCCAATCCTACATTATTTTCATCAGAAAACATAATTATTAGGTTCAAATTTTGCTTTTATGTTTTGTTATTGTGGTTTAGTTTTAATTTCTTGGGACTAAGGTCTGTGACCTACTCCCTCTCATATGCTTAAACCTATAAACTATTTTTTTTAAAAGCAACAAATGTCACATTATAAAATAGAATGTTGAAAGCTTTAATTGTACACCTGAACATATACTTAAGTTATAACATTACAATATTCAAAGAAGAGATGTACTGAAAATTTATATATATTGGAGGCTTTAGAGTCATTGCATTATAAAGAGGGAGGTTTGGAAGGATTTTTTTTTTTTTTTTTTTGTGTGTGTGTGTGTGTGTGTGTGTGTGTGTGTGTGTGTGCTTTGTTATGTCCCTAGCTCTGGTACTTGAGTGAGTGCCTTCAATGATTTAAATATGACATTGGTAGCATATATGCTTGACTATGTTTTCTTTCTCAAATATCAGAGTAAAAATAAGACTAAAAATCCCAGTGAGATAAACTATACACAACTAGAATTGCTAAAACTAAAAACATCAGAAATGCCAAGTTTTGGAAAAAGTGTTGTGATATTAAAACTCTCATTTATTGCTAGTAGATATGAAAAATGGTACTTCCACTGTAATAAACACTTTCAGAGTTTATTAAATTGTTAAACACACATTTATCATAAGATCCAGCCATTATACTTCTAGGAAATAATACAAGAGAAAAAGAAACATGTCCATACTGAGACTTTATGTGAATGTTGATAGCACCATTATGCACAACAGCCACAAACTGAAAACAGCCCAGCTCTCAATAAGAAGTGGATAATATATAAAATATTTTGTTATATTCATACAATGTACTGCTTGTCCGCAGTAACATACAATGACAGAAAAGAGTCTTAAAGACATTCCGTAAAGAGACAAAAGTCAGATATGAAAGACTGTATATTCTATGATTCTATTTATATGAGTTTCTACAAAAGGCAAGACTATAGGGACAATAAATAGATCTATATTTTCCAGTGCCTGGAGATTCATAGAGTGAGTTTTAATACAAAGGAACAAAAGGGAACTTTTGAGATGATAGAAGTAGTCTATATGTTGAGTATGATGTTGATTATAAGACTTGTATGCATTTGTTAAAACACTTGAAACTGCATTTAAAAATAACACATTTTGTTTTACCTCAGAACTTAAAAATATAGACAACAGTTTTGAAGTATGTATTTCCTTACAAAAATTTATATGTAAAATTTTTACAATCATAGTTCCTTATAATGCTATTTAAGGTGAGGGGATGAAAACTGAAAACTGTGATAAATAACTTTGTAATTAACGCCTATGTCTATGGTTCTCATTCTTTAGTAATAAGTCAGGTAGTTGAGGATGCAATTCCACTTTCTAGTCAGGTTATTTGTCAGGCAGCGAGCAAGTCTATTGTAAACTTCATGAATGTAAAAAAAGAAAGCAAAGAAATGTGTAGCTCTTGTATGGAATGTAGTTGCCTTATACCCAAATAGCAGTGATTTCCTTTTCTTTTTTACGAATGTTGTAATTAGTAGGTCATGAAGATTCTTTTTCATTTTTAAATAGAAAAAAAGATAGAATTGAAGATATGAGTACATTTCAAGTTATGAAGGTAAATATTGCTTTGTGGAATTTTTGGTTTATATATATATGTGCATGTGTATATATGTATACATTTATTTATATATACATATATATAGATAGTAGAAATACATACATATGTATGTATTTGATTATTTAAGATATAAAATATATTTCTTACTATAAAAATCAATTTAAAAAACTTGAATGATTGAACGCCAGTACCTTGTATAGCAATAGATTCCCTAATGGGATAAAAAGCAAAGAATGTTTATTTCAGACTCCTCTGACATGGCCACGTCCTCAGTCTGCATGAGTATCAAACATATGGTGTGCTTCTATGAAGAACTAATAAGGCAAGGTGAACATATCCACCAACACATTGTATCCTAGTTGGACCTAACTCACTAATGAGCAGTAAATGTTTGGAAGCCTGGCAGCCCAGAGATGTTCTTGTTAAACAACTGTTGATCAGAACCCAAAGCTAATAAGGTTACACAGACTAACTAAGAACAAAAGGCCAGCTTCATAATATAGTATGAAAAGCATAAGGTTAACATTGTCTCTCATCAAAAGTCTTCTTTTGAAACACAATTATTTCTAGGACTGGACTACTAAGAGTACTCCATGTATTGAACTGATAATTATTAGTATATATGATGCTTTCTTTTTCTGAAATGGAACAGCAGTAAGTATGGAAAGAAGCCACTTTATACTTAAGAAATAAAAGAAATTTGTCCAGTAAATATTTTTAAAAACAGTAAGATTGTCTGTATCAAATTACTGTCACATAACTTTTTTTTTTATCCAGAGCCAGTTCTAGAGATTGTTCAATTAATTTTCCTGATAGCCTACTGACCTTTGCTGTGACTCATAGTCACACCAATTAGCAATTTTTAAACAAAAATACCTGTTTGTTATTACTAGGGGAGTTGGGCAATAGAGTATTCATATACTTCTAACAAAGTCCATCATATTTACCCAGTCTTAGCCATTATAATATCTATATTTATTGATTGGTCAATTGATAGATGGATCTATCTATATGAAAAGAAACACATTCTCATTACAAGAAAAAAATGAACTTTCTAAAAACTGATCACTTGGCCCTGACTGGTTAGCTCAGCAGTAGAGCATTGGCCCACCATGTGGCAATCCCAGGTTCTATTCCTGGCCAGAGCATACAGGAGAAGTGACCATCTGTTTCTCCACCCTTTCCCCTCACCTTCCTCTCTATCTCTCTCTTCTCCTCCTGCAGCCAAGGCTCTATTGGAGCAAAATTGGCCTGGGTGCTGAGGACGGTGCCATGGCCTCTTCCTCAGGTGCTAGAATAGCTCAGGCCGCAAGGAAGGAACACTCCAGAGGGACAGAGCATCTCCTCCTGGTGGGCATGCCGGGTGGATCTCGGTTGGGCCTATGCAGGAGTCTGTCTGTCTGCTTCTCTTTGCTTCTCACTTCAGAAAAATACAAAATAAATAAATAAATAAAATAAAAACTGAACACTTAATTGGGTCAAAATTTTCTGATGCACACTGCAATATGTATTAGCACATCACTGTCAATTTCCTCTTTGAGATAAGTGAAAATAGCCATTACACTGGCATGAAGTAAGTATTGTTTAAAAATCCAGGACACACACACAAACACAAAACTTGACTGTTTCTGGATTATCTTACAATGATAGTGGTTCAGTTTATGAAAACTTTATGTTATTATTATTATAGATAGGGTTAATGTTTATCACCTGAATTAAAAGTAAAACTTTTTAATAATATTCTTCTGGATGTTACTAGGTCTAAATGACCTCACAATTACCAATTTCACTGAACCTATGGCATTCTGCTCCCTAAGAGGTGGCAACCCATTTTTCTGAAGTGTAAGTTCCTCAGGGCAGAGAGTAAGTGTGATCCTTCTTAATGCTAGTGCTCAGTGCAGTGTCTGGCACAGTGGAAGAGAGCAAGAAATGTTTTTGAATTAACTTCTTTATATGAGCTTAAAGAGCGATAAATGAAAAAAAAGGAATGATGATGTCTAAAAAATGAGTTAAGTCAAAGAAAGTAACTTCTGGTAAAAAATTCTCAAGGAAAATAGGACTCTTTTAATTCTTAAACCAAAACAAACAAACTGAGAGGAGAGAAATGGAGAAAGAGGTAGTGAGAAGGAGGAGTATGCATAGTTAATCTATTTCATTAGTACAAACTAAAGTGCCCTGTTTTTCAGGAGGCTCCCAGACATGATGTTGAAAATGAACATGCACTTATGGTAAAAAGCAAATAACGGGGTCATTCTACTGTGCTACCTTCTCAGTGGGACCCAGGCCAAGGGAGAACCAGGTCTCGGACTGTTGGCAGTGACAGAAGGAACACAGGCTATCAGTGTTTTTTTTATTGTGCAAGCATTAATAATGTTGGCTCATTTAATCATGCTGTAAGAACAGAGAGTGGGCTAGAAACACTAAAGGACATGTGTGGGTGTGTGTGTGTTTACCATAAAGCCAATACTACCCACACACAATTATATAATATTGGTATGTTTATACTTTTCTCCAAATACTAATAAAGGTAGTTTGGTTTTACCTTTCTCCCAAAGACAAACAAATAGACAAACAAAAATCTCGACAATCCTTTCCTTTATATCTAAAAAATGAATAACTATATCTGGAGTTTTGCCTTTCAAGTCATCTTGCAAAATGATTGCTCAAAAAAAAATGAATTCTCACTGTGAGGCTGCAGGCATATGTGGTCTTGAATTTCTAATGAGAAAATGCTGCAGTCTTTTTTTTCCAAGAAAAACCTGCCTTATATGCAAAATGAGGATCAGCAGAATTTCTTGTTCAAATTTGCTACAGAAAAGCAATTGTGGATGAGGGGAGAAGAGCATCAATGTAGGGGTTTTAGAAAGAAATGAACTCTTTCGAGTCTCAGAAAGTATAATAGTTGCTAACATTTTTGTGCACTCACCAAATGCCAGGCACTTTTGAGTGTCGACCATAGATAGGTCCTTTACATAATCGTATTATTAGTAAGTGTTTTAATGGAAAACCAAATTTAGATAGTCTCACTATAGAGCTCTAAGTCTAAAGGTCTGTGTGTACTGCCAGATAAATAAGCTTTGGGTTCAGACAGCTCTGAATTGAAATGTAACCTCTATCAATTGCTAGCCTTGATGCCTTAAGCAGATGCTGCATTTCCTCCTCTGTAAAACATGAAAGACAATGCCTTTAAATGAAATAAATTTCACACTTAGCATTTTGTACAATGTTCAAAATCTAGTAATTACTTTACACATAATAACAATTATTACAGGCAACTGAGTCCAGGCAATTTTATATTTAATACATCAATCTTTACTGAACATCTGTATAGAGATTGGTGATGAGAAAAGACCTTGTCCACTTTGATCCAGAAGAGAAATCTGATGAATATATTTACCTTTTGAAAAGAAAATTCTATAGCACATTACATGGAGACTGACCTTCAAGGCCATGAAAATCCATTCAGACACTACAGCAATAGACCAGGGGAGAGAAATAAGGGCTTAATATATGAAGGTAGCAATAGGACGGATATGAGAAAGTAGAGAAAGGAGATATAAACTATTTTAACTAGATAATGTGAAAATGACCTGAGGACTTTTTTTAGATTTTATTTATTCATTTTAGAGAAGAGAGAGAGAAAGAGAAGTTGGGGGGTGAGCAGAAGCATCAACTCCCATATATGCCTTGACCAGGCAAGAGTGGGGTTTTGAACCAAAGACCTCAGCGTTCCGGGTCGACACGTTATTCACCGCACCACCACATGTCAGGCCCTGAGGATTGCTTTGATACGTGGGCAAAGGGAGTTGAAACTGACAAGGATATAATCCAAAATTGTAACTTGAACATATAGTGGGGAAATTGCTTTCATTGCCTGAAATATGGAACACAGAATGAAAAACAGGTCTGTAAAATATCAGCTTTACTTGGGTAAAGGTAAAAGTTATATTTTAGACATGTTGATATGGACTTATCTATCTGACATGTAAAAAAAAATATGTGTAAGGGACATCTGAAAACAGGTGTTTGCTCTGGAAAATAATATGGTCTAGAGAAATCAATTTGGAATTTGTTTGCACACAGGTTGAAATACTAGATATAACTAGGATCAAAATAAGGGCCACTTTTTGACACAAGTAAGCTAAGGGCAAAATCCTGGGACACCCCTATATGTAAGAGGTAGGCAGGGAGAGAAAGAAAAGGCAACAAGTATTCAAGAAAAAGCAATCAGAGAGGTCAGAAATACTTAAGTTCAAAAATATATAAATTATTGAATGGTCAGAGGGAACTACAACATCAAATGCTGCAGAAATCAAATAAGTTAAGAATTAAGAAGTGGTCATTGGATCTGGGAACATGAACGTGTTGACTATTTTCTGTAGCCCTCTCCAGATCCACTGTTTCCTCTTACCCATTCCATTCTGATCTGTATCTGGGAAGCAGATGTGTATGAACTTTTTCAATAGATTTTTATTTATGTTCAAATGTTGGGGTGACATTGATGGAGATCTGAGGGAGGGAAGAGACTGATGTTTTGATATTTATTCACTTTACTCCTTCCACATGGTCAACATATGTTAAACTTTTCCTGTGACAAAAAGTCACAGCTTCTGTCCAGTGCTCATCTCTAGAAAGCTTTCTCTATTCCCAAGATCTAGAAACTGTTTCCCCCTTTTTTTCCCTTTAGGATGAAGGGTAATAAAGTGAGTATACTGTTACCAGCCTTATAATTCTGCAGTTGTTTTTCTACATTCTGCCTACATGTTTATAAATAATCCCTTTATGAAATTATTCAATTAGCAAATTTTAAGATACCATGTCTTTCCTGCTTAGGCTCAGACTGATACATTGGAGATGACTGGTACAGTTTTAATGCAGTACTGGGGACAAAAAGTAGACTAGATGAAAAAGTAAAGCAAATGGAAGGTGAGGGAATAGGAATAGTGAGTATAGAAAACCCTTTTAGAGTTAATAGATAAAGAAAGTGAAGCAAGCAACTGGTAGCTACAAGATGACATAGAAAAAGGGGTCAAGGGCTTAATATTTTTAAAGTGCAGGAGACTTTAAAATATTTATAGGTCAAAGTAAACCAGTTAGAAAATACAGATAGATTAAAGATATATTAAAGGTAAAAAATAGTGTTACAGCAAGATTTCAGAAGAGATAAGAAAGGATATAATGCAAAGAATGGCAGAAACATACATCCTGGAAGTAAAGAGGCTGAACTAATAGAAATAAGGTTACACATAGATAGAGACAAGTCTGTAGGTTGGGAACAGAAAATTGCAGTAGTTCTTGTCTGAAGACATCTATTATCTGAAATGAATAGAGAATTGTGATGATTTCTATTCTCCTCTGAGAGAAGTGGAGGTTTGTGAAGAATAGACGTAAAGAATGGAAGCAGAATCTTCCCAGGGACACTTGAACAAATAAATTACCCTGCTTTGCTGAGAGTGAAGCAATGGTTGGAACTTATCAATTTATGGTTGCATCAGTATTCATATTTATGGAGACATGGCCAATCTCAGTGACCTATGGTGGGAGTGGATGAGTTAGTAAATGTACTGACCCAAGTTTTGGAATTTGCATGTCAGTATCAGGCAAATACATAGAGAAACAAGAGTGGAGAATGCCAAATTTTAGAGTAGTTGAAAAGACGATTGTAAAGTCAAAGTTGAAAAGGAAGAAAGTGAGATTAGAATGGGACTGATGAAGTGAGGAAAAAGGAAAAGAGGAAGGAACTAGAGAGCTAGGCATGCTAAAGAAGTCTAGTGGGAATAATATAATAAAAATAGTGAAAACAATGTTAGCAGGTTAGTTTTCAGTGAAGCAGCAGTGAACAATGACGTGGTTAAATGTATGGCAACCAAGAAGTAAATTAATTTGATTTACAAAACATAAAATTTAGTATTTTTTGCCTTACACTTTTCTTAAATTTTTCACATTGTTTTGAGATTCTATTTAACAACTTTATATACTTTTACTAGCTTTCAGTGAATACATATTTATACAAATGTTATTAATCAGAAAATTTTTTCTCAAATTCAGAACTATTATAGAAATTTAGAAATGTTTTAGGAATGTTGATTAATGACCAATTTTTAAAAACTGTTTATTGATTTTAGTTATTTTTTAATGTTTTCATTAATGTGGGAGAGAAAGAAGAAAAGAAAGGTAAAGAGAGAGAGAGAGAGAGAAGCATCAACTCATTATTCAACTTAGTTCTATTTAGTTGTGCAGTCATTGATTGCCACTTGTTATGTGCCCTGACTGGGAATCAAACCCTTGATTTCAGCTCACTGGGATGATGCTTTATCCATTGCACAACCCCACCACAGCTATCAAATATCACTCTTAAAAGTCCCTAAATGCAAAAGGTTTTGTTAATACATCTATCATTCTGAATTTAAATATTGTACAGATGTTTATTTTATTATATATAACATGACAGTTTTCTTAACATTTGTACCCTTTTATTTATCTTGATTGTTCAAGATAATAGCTGACTAATTGATAGCAGAAAGGTGTACAGCAAGGCTTATTTGAGATTCTCAAATACTATATTTAATAAAATAACTGTATAATAAATTTCACTTATATAATCTTAGGTAGAGATTGAAGATAATCTTACTGCCTGTAGAGAACATTCACTCTGTACCTTTTGCTTTCTTCCATATAGAAAAAGCTCTATTAGTGATTTTTCTGAATTGAGCATCTGTGTAGCTCAATGATTACTGCCCCAATCCTCTGGACTCTGTGTGCATTTCCTTCTCAGTAAAGGCCAAACCTCTTTGTGCAAGTCCTAAGTGTTCCACGGCTGACTGTTACCTGGGCAGATAAATCTGCTTAAATCAAGGGTTCATTGTTAAGAACCATAATTTTCCTTTCATGGAGAACATATTCTTCTGTATGCTTTATATTTATAAAGGGGGATTTTTGATGTCCCACACTGCTTTGCTTCTACTTCAATGAGTTCTGATGTTGACAGCAACTGTGCAAGGACAAAATGGTTAAGAGTGGGTTGTGGGGTTAAACTTTGAATGTCACAAACAGCATATACTAGCCTTGTAATTTTGAGTATTTTTACTTCACTTTCTTTTAATTTTGTAATCTATAAAATAGAGATGATAATAGTACAGACAGTTGTAAAAATGAAATGAGAAAATACATTTGGATCTCTCAGATCTGTGACTGAAATCTAGAAACTCTCAGCTGCTATTAGTACCTCTACTTCAGAAATAAAAATCAGAAGTTCCAAATATATATGTGGCTTGCTTGAGGCTACTTGACTAGCAAACAGAACCAGAATTTTAACCAGATTCTTCGGGTTCCAAAACTCCCACACAGTTTCTGTACCTGTGTGTTCTCTTGGGAAAGCTTGGCTTATCCGTCTTCTTTGAAAACTGCATTTCATTTCTCTCTTAGAGGAAAAGTATGAAACCAAAATACCCTATCCACTTGGAAGCAAGCCTGAACAGAGGTATCTTGGAGGTACCATAGATAACACAAAAGTGTATTAGCTGTGATGCGAAACCCAGTGACTATATGAATGATTGCCTCACATTTTTTCCAGATGCCTGCGTGATGGCTAACATTTGCCTTCACAACATTTTATAGAATAGTACTCTCTAGTCCATTATCAAACTGTAGTCAGGATCAGAAGCAAATGCATCACTTGGAAACTTGTCAGAAATGCAGAATCCCAGGCCCACTAAATATTGAAACAGATCTGCAATTTAGTAAAATCCAATTGATTCATATGTGTATTATTGTATGAGAAGTATTGCTAGTCACTCAGTAAAAATTAATATAACAGTTTTTAGATAGATGACATTTTTCTCTATATTTATAGACAGATTTCAACAAGTCAATCTATTCTACTTATATATTTACTATTTAGGCAAGGTTTTATATGTCAAAACATTGGACATCTAAATACTAAACCAGATATTTATTTTTAAGAGAAAGATAAAGAGTCAAAGGATTAGAATTTCTCCAATGGCAAACCAACCTCAAAGCACTATAGTTCTTAATTTTTCCTGAACACTTGTGATGTATAATTGTAATTAACCATGCTTTGAATATTAATTTTGTATGTGTCATTAAAGTGTTACGGCAAAGTGAATCGATACCATGGAAACTTTTATTAAAAATACGTGCCAGGAGAAGATAAGATGGCGCTGGAGTAGGCAGACGTACCAACATCCACCTCCCAGAACCAAAGTGGATTACAAAATAATTTTAAGACTATCATCTGGAAAAAACAACTTTGGACTAAACTAAGAGGACTCTTCAACCAAGGAACTCTGAAGAAGCCACACCGAGACTGCTTAGTGTATCCCAAGGTTCTCTTTACCAAGCCACAGCCGCAGAGCTCCAGGGAAAAGCAACCTGGTCTCATCTCTCCAGGCAGAGGATAACAGAAGCTCCATCTCCACACATGCTGCAGATGGCTTTTCCAGTCTACCTGAATCATTACCAGCTAGAAGTAGCAGTCATTGGGACATGGACGTGAGCTGAAAAGTATAGAATTGTGACAACAATTCCAGTGCCATGCAGACTTTTCCTGGAGGTGGACTTGTCCTGGACTCCTGCTCCTAGTGACAGCTCCTAACAGACTGAACTGGGGTTGGGTTGCATTTTTCAGGGATTTGGCATGGTGTTGGAGCCAACTTGGACCTGGTGAACATGTTAAGGACACTACTCTTTTATGGATTCTTCCTGTATTGGCCAAGAGTTTGCTTAAAGGCTTTAATCACTGTAAAAAAATAGAATACTGGATAAAGAAGATGTGGCACATATACACCATGGTATACTATTCAGCCATAAGAAATGATGACATCAGATCACTTACAACAAAATGGTGGAATCTTGATAACATTATATGGAATGAAATAAGTAAATCAGAAAAAAACAAGAACTGCAGGATTCCATACATTGGTGGGACATAAAAACAAGACTAAGAGACATGGACAAGAGAGTAGTGGTTATGGGGGGCGGGGGGAGGGAAGGAGGGAGAGGGGGAGAGGAGGGGGAAGGGCACAAAGAAAACTACATAGAAGGTGATGGAGGACAATCTGACTTTGGGTGATGGGTATGCAACAGAATTGAATGACAAGATAACCTGGACATGTTTTCTTTGAATATATGTACTCTGATTTATTGATGTCACCCTATTAAAATTAATAAAAATTTATTTATTAAAAAAACAATTAACATAAAAATACATGCCAAATGTTTCAATTATTTATTTCATATTTTTAAAACAAAGAAATCATTATTAATAATTGTCTCTTACTTTCTGCAACAAGCAAGGAAATAAATCCCTAATAATTTTTATTTTATTATTTTTTAAAATTTTAATTCCATAGTAGCTGCTGAAATAGAAAAGTAGAGATTTTTAGTTGGAGATAGTTCTATCTACCAGTTATTTTCTACAGTAAAATTATTCCATAAATTCTCAATATATCTCATAAAATCTCACTGAAATCAAAATTACATTAATAGATTTTTGTGGAATTACTGATCATGAAATTTTGTTGTGTGTGTGTGTGACAGAGACAGAGAGAGAGACAGATAGGGACAGACAGACAGAGAGAAGGGAGAGAGATAAGAAGCAACAATTCTTCATTGAAGTACTTTAGTTGTTCATCGATCAGGGAGCTACAGCAGAATGAGTGAACCCTTTTTTTTTTTTTTTTTTTTTTTTTTTTTTTTCATTTTTCTGAAGCTGGAAACGGGGATAGACAGTCAGACAGACTCCCGCATGCGCCCGACCGGGATCCACCCGGCACACCCACCAGGGGCGGTGCTCTGCCCCCCAGGGGGCGATGCTCTGCCCATCCTGGGCGTCGCCATATTGCGACCAGAGCCACTCTAGCGCCTGAGGCAGAGGCCACAGAGCCATGCCCAGCGCCCGGGCCATCTTTGCTCCAATGGAGCCTTGGCTGCGGGAGGGGAAGAGAGAGACAGAGAGGAAAGCGCGGCGGAGGGGTGGAGAAGCAAATGGGCGCTTCTCCTATGTGCCCTGGCCGGGAATCGAACCCGGGTCCTCCGCACGCTAGGCCGACGCTCTACCGCTGAGCCAACCGGCCAGGGCAGAATGAGTGAACCCTTGTTCAAGCCAGCAACATTGGGCTTAAACCAGCGACCATGGGCTTCAAGCCAGTGACCTTTGGGCTCAAGTCAGCGGCCACAGAGTCATGTCTATGATCCCACACTCAGGCCAGTGACCCCGCGCTGAAGCTGGTGACCTCAGGGTGTTTTGAACGTGGGTCCTCCGCATCCCAGTCTGATGCTCTATCCACTTCACTACCACCTGGTCAGGTTGATCATGCGATTTTCATTCACTATGTTAGAAAAATGTGGCAACATTTGCATAATTATTTTTCTGAAAATAAAAGACTGCAAACGACCATTTCTGGCTTTAGGTTTTTTACTCAAAGACAGATTGATAGTAATGTTTATTTATTAATAAATCTTATCCATTTAGAAAGTGACATTAAACATGACTGAGAAACACACCACAGTTTAAATAAAGGGCATTGTCATAATAGATAACTATGGACTCATAAAACTAAACAAAGTGAGGGAGATTTTTTAATTTAACTTCTTAAAAGATTGCTATTATCTTTTCTATGATCTTTTTTATTTTTAAATATTGGACAGATTTTAACTAAATTGTATATAATATGAGAATCAGAAAACACTGTAAGTTTAATTTATATTTTTTGTCCAAAACAAAGTGGCAGTAAATACATCTTCAAATGGTTATATTTTTAAATGTATATGTTTTATATAGATTTTGGTAATATTTTCTTTTGGAAATATGTTTTGTTATAAATAAATGACTCACTATCATGCCTTGAAATGCAGTATCTATAGTTTATGACAGACTATTTCTTAAAACTGACTTTGTTTAATTCAGCTTATAAATATATTACAAATATATCTATATTTGTATATAAGTAACATATTGACACATACATTAGTTATGACATTTAATTTTACATATTTTAACAAGTAAATGTTCCATGTTATAGTACAATTGCCTCATTACTTATGGTAGTTGCAGAGAACTAGGCTGGGATACATAGTGAATTTATGTAGTCAAAATAAAAATTCTTTCCCTCAAGTAGTATGGTTTTTAATAACACGTGAAGTGTACACAGTGGTAACAGTCAAAGAAAGATTATCTGAAGAAGAAAAAAAAAGACTGGTAAGAAAAATATAGTGTAAATTTACTACTGAACAGAAATATATTCAGATTGTTAATGTCTTACATCTATATGGCATGATAATGATTTCACGTACATTATCTCTTTATCTCTCTGATGGAGAGGCAATCTAGGCACATGATATAGTTTCCATTTTGCAAAGAAGTTGAAATACAGAGAGATTAACATATTTGTCCAGTCACATGGCTGGTAAATGGCAGAGTGACATCAAATTAAGATTGTGTAAATCCCAATGTCTCACATATTTTCACTATACTGCACTGCATTTCTAAAGCTTTGATTGTAAAGATAAGAAGAATATCAAGAGTTTATTTTATTTATTAAGGAATAAAACTAGTTTTTTATGGCCCCAAATGAGGAAGTAAGAATGTATTCTACCCTCCTCCTCTTCCAAATGTGCATAATAATAAAAAAGTTTATTTCTACAGTAAAAACAGCTTCATAGGTTAAAACCAAATCACAAACCTTGCAGGGATGCTGCAAATGTCAGTGAAATGCCATCATATTTACATAGTTGCACTGAGAACTAATAATATTTTACACAAGAAAGAAAAGTTCCAGAAGGATGGGAAGATCATTTTAAGTTCCTATTGTGTGTCAGACACAATGCTAGGCACATTTGGATGTTATAGTATATGTTCATTGCTTCCCACACAGGCACCAGGATAATTTGTTTGAAAGGTTTTGTTTTGTCAGTTTTACAGATGAGCAAACCAAAGCAAAGAGGCAAAGTGACTTGCCTAAGATGGTGCAGTGGGGAGAATCAGAATTAAAATTATAATTTTTGAAACCCTAGTCCTATATTATTTCCAATATTCATCTTCAGCATGAGTCTTAACCTGACCTTCCCATACAAAACAGACAATGACAAGTCACAAGGGAAAATTCAAGGTGCCCAAGCATTCTGCAACACTATGATATGCACGTTGATAATAGAATAATTGAGTATTGGCATTTAGCACAAGTGTTGGTGAAGTATTGCATTTCAAAAAGTGAGGCATTCCTAATATGTTAATATAGGATTAATTCCTTTAGCAAATAGGTATTGAGCTCATGCTGTTGCTAGGATTTATTTTATGTCCAGAAGATATACTAGTGAACACAACAGAGACCTAACTCTCACAGAAGCTAGTCTGGGACACGGAACATCTTTGCAAACTTATAGTAATTAAGCAAACCAAAAATAAACTAATTAACTCTTTACTCACAGAAGAGAATGAAACTAAAACTAGATAACTAAGAGGTTTCTGAACAGTCAAGCTAATTTCAGATAGTGTAATTCTCGAGTTTTTAAAGCAATATCTATAAAATTGTAAAAGAACACAACCGTACCACAAATAACATATTTTGAAGTTCTTCTAACTGATGTTTCTTAAAATGAATCAAAAGGGAGCAGTAAAATCAGATTATGGAATTTTGGGTATTCAAGTCTTGACTACGTGCCACTCATAGTACAAACAGTGGCTGGATTTCTAATTCTATATGTTGAACTCACTCTTCTTAGAAATTATTATAGATTTATTTGTTGATTCTGAACTGTTGGCACCAAACTAATCATGTGACTTTTTCTTCTACCAACTTATTATTAAATGTTTTTAATTAAAATCCAAGTACATGCTGAGAAATTTCTCATGTGTATAATATATATTCTCCTAAGCCAGTTTATGAGGCAAGCAAAAAAAATATAATGAAACTGCTATAGATTATTTATTGTATGGTAAAAAAAAAATTCATAAACAATCTTAGTTTTTCATGTGAAAAAAATGCATACACTTGCACAAACAGTTCTTTGAAAGATAGATTCTAAAATGTTTCAGACAAATTATTATTACAAAATGTAACAAAAAATAGGAATTCTTAGTTTATGTGCTAATTAGACACATGGACATATCAATAAGGTGAAATTTCTTGTTGCTTTAATAAGTTACTGGTGTACAGCAATTATTAGCTTATATAAATTATCTCTAACCTCATTTATTTTGATTTCTACATTTTATCAATGACACATGTCAAAGTGCCTAGAGCAGTGTTGGTACAAAGAAAATGCTCAGTTAATATTTATTAAACAAAATAGTTTCAAGCTATTCTACTTTTGTAGCACTGACAAAATCTAAAAAAAAAAAACCCTCTTCATCCACAATATGTTTTCAGTAGTAATAACAACAATGCTAACAATAATAATAGCATCAATTATATATTGAACACTAATTATGTCCCAGGCATTTATTACATGGATAGGATCACCCCATCCTCACAATAACATCATGGGTTAGGTATAATAATTTTTTATCTCAATTTCAAAGGTGAGGAAACTGAGACACATAAGTAATGCACCCAACCCTTCAAAGCTAGCATGTTAAAAGAGCAGGCCTCAGGAGAAAAACCATAGGGCTATTCAAAGACCTGGGTTTGTATCTTGCATATACCAGTTATTAGTGATAAGACCTTAGGTAACTTTTACTTAATTTCTCTGAGCTGTAAATTTCTCCTTTATAAAATGCAGTTGGTATCTATTTCATATAGTTGATGTCAGGATTAAAGTAGGTAAATTTTCTAAGAGCATGCCTGGTATATAAATTATCCAACAAGTGTTAACTTCATTTTATCTCTCTCCCTTCTACAGTACACCTCCTTCCTCAAGTTTACAAAAAAGGGAGGAAAAGGAAAAAGAAATCAAAATATTTTAAATAGTATTACTCTATTTTTTAGAGCCATATATCAAGGGCTATGAGAGTTAAGTTAGTGGTGAGACTTCACAAAGCCCCATAGAAATATTTAAGCAAACATATTTTGGGAACAACAGACATTTTTTAAATTTCAAACTTGTTATTTAGTAACATGGTATTTTCTCCATTAATGACTTTGAATTAATTGTGATGTTTCTTCAAATAAGACCTACATATTTTTTGTTTGAATTCTAGTATTTTGTGAATAGAAACCCCCATTATAATTTTTAAATATATACTTGTGACAAATAAAAAAGCATATTTTGTTCCTTTGTTTGTTTTTTGCATTTTATATGCAGCCACCTTGCTAAACTCTATTATTAGCTCTGATTGTTTTTCGATTAATCTTCCTGTGCTTTCTAAGTATACAATATTCCCTGCATACAATTTTGTTTCTTTATTTTCAATAGTCCTACCTCTCCGTTTGAATAGTTACATCTTTTAGAATTTGGCAAAACAATCTCCAGTGTATAAAATTATATAAATGTATGTCGCTGCATGCTATGATTGTCTGTGATTTTTTTTTCCACAGGCATACTTTTCAATATTTTCTACCATGAGTAAGCATTTCCTTTATAGCTAGAAAATACACTATAGTTATTTTTAAACTCTGTTTAATTTTTAATCTTGAAATGCCATTTACCATCCATAGCCTTAGCTAAATTGCTGGGTTATATTGAAATTTACTTAACATGCTTTTGTTCCTGCTATGGCTGGTTCTTTATTCAAGGAACAGGTTAGCTTTTTTTTTCCCCTCCTGCAGATGTGAAGCAGTGTGCATTTTTTTCCTGGCCAGAATGAGCACACAAAAAACTACAGTTCCCAGAATGAAATGCTTTCAAATCGTTTCTACCCCTTCCTGCTATTGAATTAACGACTTCGTAGTCCAGAAAGCATTGTGAGAAATGTAAACATCCACCATGAGCCAGGTTGCATTACTGGGAAGTGTAGTCCCAAAATGAATGTGGACAGGGATACCCACTGCTGAGGAGGCCCGCGTTAGAGGTGGAAGAACAGGCAACTATGGAGCTGGGAGTAAAACTACTGTTACCAAAAATACACCTGTATAGTAGAGGAGGTGGCTAAGCTCTTCGGGTCAGAAAGGCTAATTCAATGGCATCACAGCTTTTGCTTTTGTGCTTCCTAAGAGAACTAAAAAGCTATATACTCTTTTGAACACTTTGAAGATGTCTTCTTGATTTTTTTCCCTTGTTACTTCAAATAGTTGCAAAGGATGTGGATTCCAGTGTTCTGTCAATACATTACTGTCTTTTAATTTATAATATTGTCTTTAAAAATAATAAAGTACAAAGATATTAAAAGTACTGCTGGATAAATACATACACTTCTGTGCAGTCCTACAGATCTACATATTTAGGATATTTCCATATTCTTTGAAGGCTCTTTCACATGCCTCTCAGTCAAAACACTCCAGAGGTTGCCACTGTTTTGAATTTTTAATAAAGAATTCATTTAACCTATTTTGAATTACATGTTTAACACTGTATAAATAAACATATCGTATCAGTGTATATATACCAAGTGGAAGCTAAATACTGGAATAAAACCCATAGTTATACATTTAAAATTCATGAAAATAATTTTATAGTTGAAAACTCTACACAGGTTTATTTTCTTCATGAACTTTTATTTTGAAACTGTTACTCCTCACAGAATTTTATTCAAATATTATTGCATTATACTTTTATGTTGGAAAGGTTTTTGGTGATTATCTTATTATACTTCAGTGCAACTAAAGTATATAATTATGTTGACATTTAATTATTTATATTATATATACTCTCATTATAAAGATCTAGGTTAAATGCTTTTATCCTAGACTAATTATCATAATTTTTGTTAATAGAACATTGATCAAAACAATTTAAATACATATTTTATTAATAATTATTAAACATTAAAACTTAACATACAATTTAAAGTGAAGTTTTAATGTAATGGTTTTTTAAATTATTTTTATGTGTTAATATTACATATTGGTAAAATAAGATAGTTTATCATCAAACCTATATCTTTTTTGTTGCTTTTATAAATGTAAGTAACAAGGAAATTTACTGAATAGAAAAGAATGCAAGTAGATTTTTTATTCAATTCTTTGTCTTTCTTCAGAATTATAAGTTCAAAATTACATAGTGATTGATCATAAAGAATTATTTTTAATGACCTATCAGCTGATAATTGGATAAAGTCTTTTGGTTTTGTTGAAGTCAAAGAACTATAATAATTAGAAATTAGTGGAGTGGTGAACACACACTGCAGTGCACAGATGATATGTTGTAGAATTGTACATCTGAAACCTGTATAGTTATATTAACCAGTGTTACCTCAATTAATTCAATTTTAAAGAAAGAAGTTAAGATTGCAAATAGATTTGTTCCCAAATATTAGAGTCCAACTAGACACTAATGTTTTTTATTTTCCTTTTGTTTGGTTCTTTGGAATTATTATGAGGAGTGTACATACTTTATTTTGATGAAAACTGGACTAAATTATATGAGAATAACCAACAGAGTGGATTAGACTAAAGATTTCAAAAGATGTTTTTGTCACTTGGCCTCTGTCCTTTAATTTTCTGATCTGTAAAATGAGCAAAATAATCTCTTACTTTATACTTTTTTGTGTAAATCAGAAAGTTAAGATTATGAGTAGAAGATTGAAATTACTCATAGTATCTGCCCCTTCAGATGCCAGTCAGCAATTGATAATGCAGAACTTCTGTCTAGGAGATCTCATTTAGCTTCAGCCCGACTCTTCTACAATGTAAAGAGTCTGCCTGGGACCTTGCCAGACATCATCAGTGTTAGGATATACAGATCTCCTTCTGAAGTAATTGAACTCAGTCTTTAGCTGAAAATTTGTATAATAAAGATCTACTTGGAACTTGGAGTTCCTATATAATGAGTCCAATTTCATTAATTTGATTACAAGCACTAATGCAATTTAATTGGAAGATATACATACTATATTTACATTGATATAGAAAACCCCAACTTCCTCACCTTACACCCTCATCCACTCCTAAACTCTGAAAGCAGCTGAATGTAGGTAAATTCTGTCATAATCATGTTGTTCAACCAAATTTATCAGTCACTCTCTTTAGGTTTCCAATTTGGAGGTGACTTGACTACTTATCAAGAATAGTGATTTCTGAACAGACAGAAACATTGAGCATTCTTTTTAATGAATGGTAATATTTGTGCCTTTTCAAGAAGCCTCAGGTACTCAGGAAAATGAGGTGGGAAAGGGATAAAAATCTGGTTCTCTGTAAGCAAATTGTTTTTAATTGAATTAATTTTCCAGTTATTACTGAAAGATGCATTGATGCTTCAGTAACGATGACAGATTGTTGCCTAGCAAAAGGGAGGCTAAATGTGTTGAAGCAGTTAGATAGCAATTCAGCACACCCGGCAACCAATCATCACAGGAAGAGCTGCTGCTGCTTCTTTGCTGCGGTAGCAACAAAGGCAGACAAGTAAGATAGATGAACAGTAATTACCATTGAAAATCCCAAAGAGGGGAATGGAGCTAAATAAGATATCTGACGCACATGTTTAGACTCCTGCCTGTGAAGTGCTAGATATGTAATATGTATCACCAAAACAAATATTTCCTCCGTGATAATGTTAAAGTGACAACAAGCAAAATGGATTGCTTTTGCTATTATTTAGCTTGATTTCACACTCACTGTTCCTTAAAAGGATATGAGAAAATCCTGTTGCTGGCAGGTCAGTCATACTATCCATCCCTTGAAAGTTGTCCAGTTAGAGTTCTTCACTCCCTACTCAAGCATTCTGATTATACACAGAGTCTGAAAGACTGTCTGCTCAGATTACGTGTTTGGGGAATTGAAAAGATCTAAACTCAGATCCAGGAAGGCCACAAATTCTTCAGAATAAAGTACGAGCATGTTCTCTTCCAAGGTCATATTTATTTGCTTTTGCTCCCAAAATCTCCATCTCAAATAACAGATTACTGTAGAAGTAGAAAGAATTATGAGGTCATAACAGTATATATTTTTCTGAATCAACTGTATCTAAATTATAGTTCAGTTATTGCCCAGTTTCTATTAAGGAAGAATACCAGTTAACATATACAAGGTCTATGAAGAAAAAAACGACTCACTCATCCTGCACCTAAACACTTTTTTAAACTTTTTATTATGAAATATTTCAAACATTTTTAAAAATAGAGGAAATATTATAATAAATTTCCATGTATAGATCGCTCAGTTTCAATAATTTAACATTTTATGGTCACACTTGTTCTTTGTATACCTTCATCTACTTTTTATCCCCAATCCCAGAATAATTTGAACTAAACCCCAGATATTATATAATTTTATCAATAAATATTTAAGTATTTATCTCTCAAAGAACTCTGCTAACCCAAGTCAGTACCACCCCTAAAATGTTAACACTATTTTATAATATCATCAAATAATCAGTTCCGATTTCCTTGATCATCTCAGGTCAGTGTTTCTCAAGTGTTAACAGGCAGATTCTGATTAAGTAGTTCTAACGTGGAGTCTGAGATTCCATATTTATGAGAAGCTCCCAAGTGATGCCAGTACTGCTGGTTCTCAGATCACACTTTAGTTAGCAAGGTCTTTTTTTTTTTTTTTTTTCATTTGTATCTAAACTTTTAACATGTTTGAAATTTCAGTTTAGAGATTAGTATGCCTAAAGATGTCAGAGAAATGCACAGTACTATACATCACCATTCATTTAGTCTCAAACAAAACTTTGTTGTATACCTGGCATGTTACAAAGCATTGACAATCAAGGAGATGAGTGATATATAGGATATCTTCATCTTTGTGGCAGCTAACAGTTGTTCAAAAGGGTAGACAGGAAGAGTATATACACATATTGAATTTCTGCCTGTCTCTTTCTTATGCACACTTATTTATTATATAGTATATATGTATATATTTTCCCTTTTGTGAGAAGGTTGGTATATTAGTTCCTGTGACTTCTGAAACAAGTTACTACAACTTTGTGGCTTAAAACAACAATAATTTATATTTTTATAATTTTGGAGTTTGAAAGTCCAAATCAGTTTCACTAATCTGATAGCAAGGTGTCATATCAACAGCGCTGAAGTCTTTCTGTAGATTCTAAGGGAGTATCTGTTCTTTGGCAATCCCAGCTTCTTGTGGGTGTCAGTATTCCTTGATGTTCCTTGCCTTGATGTTGTTAACATAACACCTTAATCTCTGTCTGTCTTCACAGGGCATACTCTCATTTGTTTTTCTCAGTCTCTCACTTCTGTTTTATTGTTATAAAAAACATGTGTGTTTGGATACAGACCTCATCTGAATAATCAGGATAATATTGTTATGTCAGGATCCTTAGGTTCCAAAGATAAGGACCTCATATTTTTGGATGATTATTATTCAGTATACTATGTTTGGTTCTTGATTTTATTGAAAACTTATGAGCATACAAAACCTTTTCAAAAGACCCATCCCATTAAAGTTAAGTAAAAAGATCTGGCATGCTTCTATAATTTACCCCATGTAGAATAAGGAGATCACTGTCCTTACCTGAGATTAAGTAAACTGAAGTTGGGGTACGTAATGTAGACTGAGGAAATATAGACTGTAAGGGTGGGAATCCAATTAGTGGTACTCATATTCCAGACTACATCAGTTGAGTGTCCCAAGAAAGATAATACTACCAATATTAATGTTTTCACAAATGAATACAATAATAGCTATATAAAATAAAAATTCTATTCTTAAGGAAAATGCTCAACCTATTATTTACAACACCTCACATGTCAGCTGCCACCTTGCTGTATTATTTTTGTTATTACAAATTGCCCACATGATCAATTGCCCCTCAACATTTTATTATTTTTCATTACAATTCTGGATTTGAAAGCAGCATCATCCTAGATTCATAAGGGAGAGGGAAGTGCAAATTTATGTAATTCTTGGAAATGCTATGATCATCTCCTCTTTTAATTGTGAAAAGTTTTCAAGAAGCATGCCAGTTCTGTTTCCAACTAGCGGACATTGTCGATTCACTCTAAAATAGGAAGACTAAAGTATGATTTCTTAGATTGTTTTATCAGTATGCTCATCATATGACAAAATGTTACCAAAAACCTAGTAACTACCCATTCATTCCCTTTAAGTCATTACGTGTTCTACAGTATCCTGATTTCTAATAACATAGAATATTTTTTTCCAGTTTTATGGAATCATATATTTTGTGTATATCTGCACTTTTCCACTCAACATTATGTTTGTGAGAAAACATATTTTTGAATTTAGTTGTAGATCACTCACTGTCATTGCTGTATAGCATTCCACTATGTGAATATACCATAATTGATTTATTTATCTGTTTTACTACTGATGAACATTCAGGTTTTCAGTGTTTGAAATATTATACTTAGTGTTACTAGGAACATTCTAATAAATGTCTTTTGGGGAACATATGTCCACCACATTTTTATCTAGTATGTATCTCAAACTGCACTACTAGAATCATAAAGTATGCTTATGTTTTGCTTTAATAGTTACTGCCAAAGTGTTTGTAAAAATTTACATTCCCACCAGCAGTATACAAAAGTCCAGGATTCTCCTCAACCTTATAAACTCTTGATTAAAAAAAAAAAATTAGCCATCCTCATGGATGTGTGGTGGTATTGCATTGTGATTATAATTTATGTTGTTCCAATGACAGATGAAGTTAAGCACTTTTTTGAATATTTATGGGTCATTTAGATAGCTTCTTTATGAGATATCTACTAGTCAAGTCTTTTGGCCATTTTTCTATTGGGTTATCTACTCTTCCTTTTATATATTCTGGATGAGTCCTAGACAGATATATGTCTTCAGAGAAACTCTCAGTCACATATCTTTTTATTCCCTTAATGATGTATTTTGATATAAAAAAGAGTTGTGGCACATTTTTCATATATGGTAATTGCTTCATGGGTTATACTTACATGAAAATATCATGTCTTAGTCCATAGGAATTATTGATCCACAACTTCTGTGTATGCCATTTCCTTTGCCTAGAACCTGTTTCTCCTTAAATAGCTACTTCTTATTTACCCATGTTTTAACAGTTCAAGCCTCCCTTAAAAGTTACGTTAAGGTTTTCTTGCTACTTCTTATTATTTTTCTTTCCAGAAAATATTTCTGCTCTCATAGCTTTATCAATTTTTGTCATTTATCTTTCTCTCATTTTTTTAGGTACTCCCTGAGGACAAAAACTATTTCATTCTTGTTCTTCATTGTATCTCCAATGCTTACATAATAGCAATTATAAGAATAATAATATTAATAGCACCTAATATGCATTGACTGCTAGGCACTGTTCTAAAATCTTTAAATACACAATTACCCTTTAATTCTAACAACAGCTCTATGAGATAAATGCTATAACTTTCTTCCCTTTATAGGTAAACATATTGAAGCACAGAGAAATTAAAATATCTTGTCCATTGACAGACACAGCAAGTAAAGGAAAGATATACAATTCGAATCTAGGAAGTGTGATTTCAGAAACATATTCTTAGCCACTATGTTGTACTCATATAGTGGGCAATTAATAAAGATCTGTTGAATGAATAATTTAAAACTGGGAAGTGCCATGAAGGTATTTAATTTAACTTGTTTATTTTAAGAACATATTAACTGGGGTCAAGAAGTGAAGTGACTTGCCCATGATCATACTGCTAGCTGGTAACTGCCAATATTATAGCAAAATTCCAAGTGCCTTTACAGTGTTCACTGAATGCCATTACAGTGTTCATTCTCTTGCTCTATAAATCTCTATTTTCAAATTGAGGCCATTTACTTCTTTGTAAAACCCTGCTAAGCTTCACTGCTTTCAAAAAGATAATCATGGGCACAGACATTTCTCATGATAAAAGCTGTCACTTAGATACATGATATGACAGCCAGACAAATTGCATGAAATCATAGACTCGTGGACTGATCTATAGAATCATATTGTTATAGCTGGGTAAACCTTATATCTTCCTGCAAATTGAAAATTGCAAAGACTTTGAAATATCTGAATGTTTTTTCTTGTGAGACCATACAGAAATTTTCATTTTTCATGTGTTTATTTGGCATTGTGGTTCAATTGAAGGCAGGCTTGGCATACACTGCCCTCATCTGCTAACTGCTCTTCTCACCTCCCCTCCCCAGGCTAAATACTGCTCAATGCTATTATCTAGATTGGTACATCTGGACTGCTAAACCTGATTTAAGATAGCATAGACACTGGCAGCTATTTCCTGTTTTGTTTTGTTTTTAATTTCACTAAATATAGACTTCCATCAGGGAGACCAAATGGAAACAGCTTTGAAAAAGATTTACTCTGTAAGTGGACTAAAATTTAGTATTTTCCTATTGACTTTAATTTTCCAACACTCTGTTGCTTGTGTTATATTCTGAGGCAATATCCTACATAATTTTGCACTACATTCCAGTTATAATGAAATATCACAAAAATTAAATAAGACAGAGTGGAGTGGGGGGAAAGCAGTATAGCAGGAAAGCATACATATATTTAGCTCAAAACAATCCAAATTTTATTGATTTTTAATTTATTAGAGTGTAACAAAATAACAGAAGCTTGCCTTCTGTTTTTGTCATAGAGTCTAAGATCAAATAATACTACTTGACTATACCAGTTCCTAAATCTTAGAAGTATTCTGTATGGATTTTCACAAATTAATTGGTTATGGTAGCCATTTTTATGTAGGTAAACTTGGACGTGTCTTCAAAGTCTTGCAATGTTAAAGATTAGTCCTTTATAGACTATGCACCACATAATTGTTAAAATGAACTAATCCAGCTTCTAAAGCCATCGTTCTTTAATTTCTCATTGTTCTCTCTATCATTTGTAAGTGAAGTAAACTTTTTTTGGGATATTAGTCTTCCTGCTACTCACTCCTTATACTCACTGCCCTCTGGAGCTTAAAAAATAG